>NC_135403.1:13243715-13543715 GCF_051989625.1 Stigmatopora argus
AGGCGACCTGATTTAATGTAAGAGGGAAAATCTCTGGACTGTGGATGCGGCAGTGGACCGCCTTTAAAACGTCCCTTTTCCCTCAGGCGGTTATATAATGGCGCTATTTAAAAGGCCCTGATGTGTTGTTTTTCTATGTTGGGATATTTTCGCCATGTTAACCGTTTACTAGTATTGGGGGTGACAGCAGTTTCTTTGTTGAAAGTGGTGCTATGATAAAAATGACGGCGTACATTTTCATTGGTAGTGATTAATCGTGGATTTTGGAAAATTGCAAACAACAGGAGGGAAAGCGAAATAATTCGCAAATATGCATGGCAAATTTAAATAACACAACACAGAACGCCTTCACTGCCATTGACATGAAATTAATTTGAACTGTTCAAACTGGACTGGATTTCTATCAACGTCAATGGCGACCAATGAGTTAAAGAGTTGAAGTTGTATTGAATTGTGAAGAAACCAGTAGAAAACCAACAAGAAGGCCAACCTTTATAATTCTACGTTTCTGAGCAGATTAAGAGAAGAAGAAAAAAAACGCCCATTAAATGAAGTCAGAGTTGTTATTCATTCATCCATTTATTCTCTGAAACACAAGGGTCACAGGGGTGTTGGAGCATACTCCAGCTAACTACAGGCTTCACGAATTAAGACGCAACAGACTCCAGCGAAGACGCGATTGGTCAAAAACACGCTACGATACGACTCAGAACATTGCCGTACTCTGCAACACGATTTTTCAAAATTTAGCATGCCACGCCACGTCATTTGATAGCAGAAAACTTTCTGAGGACCAGGAACAAAACACTCATCATACGGCTCTCACCATTTAATCACTTCTGGATGAAGGGGAGGGGCATCCTCAGGACTCCCCAAAGGCAGACGGCACGGCACTGATCGTAAATCAATAGCGCCAATGCTAAATAGGCGATTGACGGATATGAGCACTTTTAAATGTCGGTCCTGCGGCGCGAGAGCCGAGAGGAAAAACAAGACAAGCTGCGATTAGTCCTGCTAATGTGGGCACATTTGTCAGGGGAGAAGACTTTCCCGGATTATGACACAATGCTTTATGCTAAACTTTTGCGTCTTGCCCTCTGGGTTGTCTGTAAACTTTCGCCATCGCCGTCCTCAAGCTAAGAACTACGTACGCCAACCAACTGGCTCCGTTTCGTAATGACCTTTGTCCATGATGCTGTATTAAGTAGCTTGAAAGCTAAACTATAGTCGAGAAAAACTGATTGCTTAAAATACATACATGTAATCGTTCCCAGTACCGATTCTCTTCGAATGATGTGTTCCAATAAATACAGGGTATGATTCAATCACATTTGCAGGCGACGTTCAGTCCGATTCCGATAAAAATAGGACTTTATTTCGTAAAGTTATTGTCTCGACAAGGGGTTATGGCCCAATTAGATCGAATTCCCTCCTTTTGTTTGTAATACATTTCACTCTATGAGAAAGGAGCGCAATGCGATTCAGTCCAATTCTGATGAATAACGACGCGACACAATCCAGTCCAGACATCACCCGATACAATTCGCTTCAATTACAAAGTAATATGGCGGAATTACAGTGCGCCGCAATACCATTCCAGGCCGATACGTCAGATTAAGCAGAAGTAAGCCCAGCCGCCAAACAACACGCTTCAATCAATCCTGGGCTTTGCAGAGATTCGCCGTCAGAAACGGAGACGATTGGAAATGCAAGACAAGATACGGCCGTCGTAAATGACAGGAATAAGGTCTTTAATATCACTTACGCGTGAACGGAAAATCTTTTTCCAGGAGAGCGGGAAGACGAAAATGAGGGGAAATATATTTGCAGTCGTAATAAATGTCGTAAAATTCCCCAGGCAAATATGTCCAACACTTAAAGAAACAGGACTGTTGGCTTGAATGAAGACTGCAGTTAAATAGAAATGCTCGCAATTGGCTAAGGCTAATGCTCAAGTATCGAGAAGACTTATCGCCTCATAGACGTGCAATTCATTCAAACTGGGAGGGCTGGCTGTAAAAAAACGGATAGATTTTTTTGTATTTTCGTAGTTTCGATACAAAATGCGTATTTAGCAGTTTGGCAAAAACTGTAGTAAACAACGGAAGATTTTTTGGCAGCTCTGGTGCTAGGTGTCCAATTCAGTTTCTTGACTGGGAGGGGTGAATGACAGAAGGTTCTCTGGCGTAGGACACAATTAGTTGAAAACTGCGCCATTTTGCCAAGTTTCGCTTGAAAAATCGATCAACTCGCACACTTCACGAGAGCCTCTCGACAAAAGTCGGAACATAACGCCTTGTTACAGCACCCTCTCTGGTTACCCGCTGGCCACGACACACTCAAAAGAAGCGAGAGCTGAGCGAGTCACCCCACCCTGAGAATCGGTTTAAGCCTGGCGCTTGCATCGATCCAAACACTCCACCGACGCAGCGTTTTCGAGTTTAAACGCTGATGAACTAGCCGCTTTGTTCCTCGCCCGGGCGGGGCCGGCGCGGCGCGGATAAATAATCAGGCCGGACTGGCGGCGGCGGCCATTGTCCCGGCGGCGGCGCTCGCTCGCTTGCTAACGAGAGCCAATCAGCCAGAGGCAGACTTAATTAAGCGCCCCGCCTTTTGTCCGGGCCGGCTCGATGGAAGATCTAAAGCGGTCTTAGATGAGATTCCGCCGCCTCTCCCTGACTCTCTCTAATTACGTCGATTACATCGGCGGTATTGATGCATTCACTCGCCGCCCTGTTTATAAGGTACATCTTTTAATTAGGTTGTGCTATTTGCAGGTGGTTTGTGTGTTTTGAGGCGTTTCAAAGGCAGGTGTGGACCGTATTTTTAAAGGTGTTTTTTTTTTTAAATTATTTAATCTCTGATTCCGTTTCTTATTTTACCCTAATTTAGGATTTATTCATTTCCCTTTCAAATCTTTTAGTTTTCCTTTATCTGATTTCGGCCTCACATTTATTGTAGTTGTTTTATTTCATAGTAAGGAATTGCTATTTTCCCTTTTCCACCCTTTCCGCCATAGTATCAAGTTAATTGTTTTAAGTTTTATTCTCTGTTTTGTTCATTTTCGCATTTATAAAGATTTTTTAAATGGTTGTTTTATTCCATATTTAGAGCATAGTAAGGAATTTCTGTTGCTGTTTTCCCTTTTCCACCCTTTCCACATTGTATCAAGTTATTTGTAGAGTTTTATTCTCTGTTTTGTTTATCTTCGCATTTATTGTAGGTGCTGTAAATCATTTTACAAAGTTGTTTTATTCCATATTTAGAGCTTAGTAAGGAATTTCTGTTTTCCCTTTTCCACCTTTTCCACCATAGTATCAACTTAATGTCAAGAGTTTTATTCTGTTTTGTTCATCTTCGCATTTATTGTAGGTCCTGTAAATAATTTTATAAGGTAATTTAATTCCATATTTAGAGCATAGTAAGGAATTTCTGTTTTCCCTTTTCCACCCTTTCCGCCATTGTATCAAGTTAATGTCAAGAGTTTTATTGAGTTTTGTTCATCTTCACAATTTATTGTAGGTCCTGTAAATCATTTTAAAAAGTTGCTTCTTTCCATATTTGGAGAATAATAGAGAGTTGGTGTTGTTTGTTTTCCCTTTTCCACCTTTCTTTTTCATCTTCCTCGAACGGTACAAAATTGAGAACCAAATTCCGAGTGTTTCCAAAGAACTTGGCCAATAATAAAAAGATTCTTCTATAAAGTCCTTGACCTGAAGTTGAAGGATTATCACAGTCGTAACCTCACGCTTATTTTACAAAAAAGTCAAATTTTTGCCAGAGAAGCCGGCCCACGTCCTTGAAGCTTTCCTATTTTCACAGCTAGGAGTTGGCCAATAAGGACTCTGCTCCGTGCTGACTTTTATCTACCAGTTATATGGCCCCTTTTTAATTCTGAAAAATAATTGCTTTACATGACTAGTCGCTAAATTACGCTTTGATTAAACTTTGTGATTTCTCAGCCGCGGAGATGAACTTTGACCTTTTTTATTCATTGGCTTTAAATGAATTGTCACGGAGGGCAATTTGTCTTTTTTATCGTTTTTATAGCGCTATTGTCTATGACTGTGACACACAATTCATACATTGAACTTTTTTAGCACTCCAGTTGTCGTTATTTTTTCCGTCCCTAATAATCTCCATTTTTACGTTTTGCGTCAGGAGCTCATTAATAACAACTAGAAACAAAGAAAATAAAGAATGGCGCAAACCACGTCGCCCCTATCGTCGTCGCGCGTCAAATCAAAGTTGGCAAAGCGAGATTTTGTTTTCTTTCAGCTCCCTGACTAATTAAAAGGCTGCAAAAAAAGGCTCCTGGCCAATAAACATGCTCATTTGAGTCCACGTTGGAGCGTCTCCACTGAATTTATATTTCACCTTAAATGTCAGTTAAAATATATAAATTTATACATTTGAATATTACCCCAAAGCTTCCCTTATATCTCTACAGGGCGCTCATTAAAAAACGTGTAACATTATATATCTCAACTTGAGACTTGGACTGGAATACATTATTAAGAGCTTTAATCTGAAATCAGTGTTATTGATTTTTATTGTTTTGGCACAATACAGATTTGAATTTATATGGCCGTATTTTCTCGCATATTGACGTATAAACCGGACCCTTAAAATGGCCTTAAAAATCGTTGAATTTTACGATTTCCCTCGTATAAGCCACCCTGATTCCCAATGTTCACCTCCATATTCATGGTTTTAATAGGGTGTTCAAATATGTTACTTTGAAGGGAAAATCTTAAGAAAAATTGCACGTAGTATTTCTGAGATACTTTTTACAAATCGTTTGCTGGATTGCACAGTCAAAAAGTGAGCAGTACAACCAGGAAATGTGTCCGGAGCGGTCTAGTTTGTCCTCTCTAGGTAAGATGGCGGCGCCCTGAGCGAGCAATGGCAGGCACAAGTAAGTAGTTTTTTCACATTTTATGCAAGATACGGTTACAGACGCTCCCCTACTTACGAACGAGTTAGGTTCCGAGCGATTGTTCATAAGTTGAATTTGTTTGTAAGTTGATTCAGTGCTATATTTTGTATTATAATTTATGTTTAAGGCCTATATAAGTATATTGAAGGTTTATATAAGTTCATTTGTATGTTTAAGGCTTGTGTAAGTAACACGCATTGGTTTGTACTGAAAAAAAACACCTTGCAGTTTTGTGCATATCAAGTCTAATTTGTGCGCATATAAGCCGTACCCTTGATTCAGTAATCTTTTTTGTTACAAATACGGCATATATGCGAGAAAATACGTTCAGTATTAAATTTAAGCTAACAGTCTGACTCCAGTCCTGCAGAGGGCGGTGTTGCACATTCCTCCGTGACTGACGCCTGCCACTCTAATTATTTTAGGGATGACCACTACCATCTTCCCTGGATTAAAGCCAAAACCAACAATTTTCTTTTAAAGGTACACCTTCACCTCCTTTCCATCACTTTTATTCATGACCAAATTTAGTCAGTTTGATGACATGTTTTACGCCATAAAAGGAGAACGTTTGCGTTGTGTTTAGATTACTTCCATCAATCACCCCGAACGCCTCGCTTTTCTCCACGGGAAAAAAAAAAACAGAAGAAGACAACGCGGCGGTTTATTTATGCATGCACGCATGTTGTGGGGGGGTTTGCGGGTCGAGCGCACCTGGCAATAAAAAGGTGGCAGTGATAAATAACGGCCTTTCGTATTGCGTACCCGGGAAATTCATAGGAGTAATTTCAAGCGGTTTGGACGAACGTAGCAGGAACGGAGCGGGGGAAACTGGTCTAACTAAATTTGGGCTAAATTTAAGTTTTTCACTGGTAGACGAAATATAGTTTTTGAAAATGAAGAAAAATCCTCAAAATGATTAGAGGATGAGAAAAAATTATCGTTTTTGCGCAAGATTCTGCTGTGAAATTCATTTGTTCATTCATTTTCCATACTGTTTACCCTCATAAAAGTCACGGGGGTGCTGGAGCCTACCCTACTCAACTATGAGTGATAACGGGACACCGTAAATTGGTTGCCAGCCAATCACCAACAACGATGATACAAACGACCAATCACTCTAATGTCAAATGAGAATTTAGTATGTTGGTTTAAAAAACTGGAGCAGCCAGAGAAAACCCACGCAGGCCGAAACCCACCAGGGATTGAACCCTAAATTTCAGAAGTCTAAGGCAGGGGTGCTTAACCCATTTAGCCTCCCAAGTTAGCGTTATGAGGTGATAAATAGATAATATTGTATTACTTTGAAAGAACAAGTTGATTTTTAAAACCCAGACTTTTTCCAAACTCAGTCTAGATTTTTTTCCCCGCGTAGTTAAGTCGTCACATTTATGACAGCAGATTAGCAGACGCTCTTAGCCCCGCGACGTAATAATTTGCGCTGAAAACGTCAGGGAAGCTGACGGAGGCTACGTGGGCGGGGTTTGTTAATGCGCTGGTCTCGGCGCTCTCAAAAGTTCTCTTTCAAGTCCGGCGGAGGGATCAAGCGGAACATTTTTAAGCGCTTAATCCCTCATTTTGGAGCGGGTCGCGCACTATCTGCTTAATTTCCACCGGCGAGGCGCTCCTAATTGTCCCGCTCGCTCATTTCAAGACCCCACTCGAGACAAAATGGGGTCCGGGATGGAAAATATGTCCAATTAAGTCCTTAACATACCTTTGAGTCACGAGTTGTTGTCTTTTTTTTATTTTTTTAAACATTTCTTCTCCCTTCCCTTCTCTCTTTAATAACAACTGGCAGGTCACGGCGAGTGCGGCTTAATTAAATTTGCTGTAAATGAAGTTCTCAGTGAATAAAAGTTGAATTATTGCCTCTTTGGAGTCTCATTAATGTAATGGATATTGGATAATGGTCATTTATTAAAAAAAATGTTTAAAACATGGCTTCTGTATTAGAGATGTCCGAGATCCGATCATTTCATTTTTCGAGGTACATGTTTGTTTTTTGCAATTTATTAACTCATTGGCGACCAATGCCGGCAATAAAGGTCCAATCCATTTTGAATAGGAGGGCTGACAGCAATATGAGTTTCACATTATGATATATTTGCTTGCAACAAAGTATATGCTTTGCTTTACTATTAAACTTTGCTCATTATTATGAGTTTTATGTTATTATATATTTGCTTGCAATGAAGAATATGATTTGCATTACTATCAAACATAATTTGCTATTATTATAATGACCCTAACCTTAGTTAGTCTAAACAAAGAGGATCCAGATCTTGGAATTGCACCTGCATCCACCACAGACTCCATGAGACTTCCAGACCTTCATCTGTTTTGACCCTTGACGTACATTGTAACTAGGGTCCTTGAATTTAATAAAACAACGGAAAATACCTATTTATTTATGTCCAAAATGTCTTTTTCTGTGTCTGTATTCTCACCCTCTTGCTACTGTGACAGTGAAATTTCCCAAATACGGGATGAATAAAGTTATCTAATCTAAAAAACAGACGTGTAAGATCAGAACGGAGTTGGAGTCAACTGTCGTTCGCCTTGGGGATTTCGTATTGGTGAACCTATCAACAAACGATCTTGTTTTGCCCCAAAAATCAACGGGAAGTGACCCCAAATCTCATTATACTTGAATAATGACAATAAAAACCTTCAATTCAATTCAAACCAACAGGAAATGCCATTGACAGTCCCACTAGAAACCACGATTGCCCTTCCCACTCTAAATGAATTGGACATCAACATTATATTCATCATATTAAAAACAATTCTATATATTCATACGTATAAAATAATGTCCAATACTCGACAGGTCAGGCAAGTTCCAAGTCAAATCTGACAAAATTTAAAAAAATAAAAGAATTCATCCGTATTCCCAAAGGAATAAATGACAAATTACCATTGGAATTGAAGAAACATACGGGAATCGGCAGAGTTCAAAGGTCGCTGATTGTAGCGGCAGATCAAATAATGGCGAGCGCCACTGCCGCCGTTTAACAACGTCCGTGTTGGGAATTTCAAGTTAAAAGCGGCTCTAATGACGGCGCCCTCCCATCAAATATTGATCGCCCGCCGGCGAAAAAAGTCCCGAATTCTGCCCGTTAAAGGTGGTAGAAATAAAGTTTCCCTTTTTTCCCGCTGCCGCCTCTGGAGAAGGAAGCGGTGACTTTTATTTTTCCAGTTCCCGTTTTTTCTTTCAGCCGTTTCATGTGCGCAGTCTGCGGCGGGCCGTATAGACTTTCCTCCCGGGAGACGGAGCGTAAAGCGCCACAAAAAAGGCATATGGCGCTGCATCTCTGGGAGGCATTTACAGAAATTTAGAATTTAAACAGACACATTTTATGGCGGCCGACAGCTGACACGTTCCCGCCTTCGAAATACTCACCTAACTAGTGAGCAAATTTGATTAAATAAAAACAAACAAAATCAAATAAAAGAACATTTATAGGCTCCGCAGCGGACATTTAGCAGATGGATGGCAAAAAACAAAAGCGCGTGTCGACCAATCAGACGGCGAGACGGGGCAGTTTGCGTTTTAATATTTTTCTATAAATTTCCAAAACAAAAGGTGCATCTTTACGACAAACGCCGCAATTGGACTGGACGTTTATTAGCGTCAATGGCGGTGAAACGTGACTCAATGCCAGCATTGTGTCATAAAAAGTATAATAAAAATGTCGGGATTTTATTTCATATCATTATACATCTGCTTGCAACAAAGAATACGCTTTGCTCAAGTATTAAACTTGCTTTAGTCATCGTTATTAGTAGTCCCCATAATCTTAGTTAATCAGAATAAAGAGGAACCAGAACGGACTGGACGCCGAAGGACGACTTTCCTGACCTAGGGTCCCTCCAGCTGATCATCGGCGGGTGATCGGAGAAAAGGAACCGTTCTTGCCGTTCTTACGGACGCACCATAAAAGCGGAATCATCATTCGTCAGGAACGACTTGCATCGGAAGTCCAAAGAACTGAACTGTGTGATCTGTACTATTGTGATTGTAGTTTAAAAAAACCTACAAAAGGAGGGAATATTGCGGAGTATTGTGGCGTCCGTTAGTCTAGAATCTAGACTAACGGGCGCTACAATACTAACTAGTGAGCAAATTTGATTAAATAAAACAAACAAACTAAATCAAATAAAACAACATTTAGTCTAAATTCTAGACTAACGGGCGCCACAATACTCCTCAAAATTCCCTCCTTTTGCACAACTGGTTCAAGCTGGATCTAATTCCACAAAATATGTTATCTAGAGTCTAGATAACACCTATTGTGGAATTAGATCCAAACCTACAAAAGGAGGGAGCGCCACAATACTCCGCAATATTCCCTCCTTTTGTAGCTTATATTTAGGTGTTATCTAGAGTCTAGATAACCGTGACCGGACGTTTGGTCCCCGGACGTTTGGTCGACCGGACGTTTGGTAGAACGGACATATGGTAGAACGGACGTTTGGTAGAACGGGTTCGCATGCAATTGATAGATTTTAACATTGGGTGAATAGGGATTTAATGACTATTATTTAACATTGAGTGAATAGGGTTAGGGTTAAACAAATGAAAGTCTCGTGACTCAAACCTCGGGACTTGCGAACCCGTTCTACCAAACGTCCGTTCTACCAAACGTCCGGTCAACCAAACGTCCGGGGACCAAACGTCCGGGGACCAAACGTCCGGGGACCCAACGTCCGGGGACCAAACGTCCGGGGACCAAACGTCTTTAGATGAAACGTCCGAGTACCCTAGATAACACCTATTGTGGAATTAGATCCAGTTTGAACCAGTTGGGCAGACACTCGTGAGTCACATATAGCATCATGTGTTTTTACATTATCATAATAATGTACTATGGCGCGCCTAAGTTAAGGGTGACAAACAACGAAAATACAGGTATTACTACTACTTATTTATGTCAAAAAAATCCCAACTTAGTTCAATCAATGAATTGGATTTTTTTTTCTACATAACTTTATTTATACGAAAATTCAACCGTTTCCTTCATTGATTAGAAATTAATTCAGGGTGCGAAATGTAACACCACGTTGGATTTTGCAGCCGGATTCCATGATATTTTCAGGAATGGGTAGTTTGGACACCCCTGGGTTAAAGAACGGCGCATTTCCCACGGACGAAGAGAGTTGCTAAATGCGGGAGAAGGATGAATAAGTAAAGGTTTATATCATGGCGCCGGTTTTCCTTCCTCGAGTGACATCTAAAGTGCATTTGATACCCCGAGCAAAGCCGGACATTTGGCCCATGAATAAAAGATAGTGCGCGTCACCCGAACAAAGCAATCCCGGGCGGTTTCGGGCCCGTCAACTTCGGACAGCGCAAAGAAAGTGACGTGCAAAAGTGGCTTTTACTTTGAAGAGATTGGCGCACGCAACTTGATGCAAAGACGTGGCGTTTACTTTTTAATTGCCCTTTAGAAAAGCCAGAAATGTTATTTTAGCATTTAGCCCTCATAATTTAATTGTGCTGGACGGTATGAAGATTATTTGATTTTATTTTTTTCACTGTTGCTACTGTTGGAAATTAATTTTACATTTTCATTTGCTATATGTCATTTTCCTATTTCTTTATTTTTTGCAGTCTTATACTTTGTTCCAGTTTTATATATTTCAATGCATATATTTTGGGGGGGTGTTGTTTTATTTTACAAAAGATTTTTTGTTTTTTTGTTTATATTTAGTTTATATTTCTAATGTGTACACCTACATTTTTGGATAGTTTTTTCAATCAATTTAAATGTGACATTTTACATTTTTCAATAGACTTACAAATTTATTATCATATTTTATGGTTTGCACTTTTTTATATTTAGCTTTTTTGAGCTCAGTTTAAAAAATGCATATATTTTTTAATACCCATTCTATTTTTTTTACTTTGGCTATGTTATTAAAATTGCGTACTGAATTTATTTCATGTTGTATTTTTCTTTTTTTCATTTATTTATGTCCATATATTTTTTATTGGGCGAACATTCAGGCAAACAGCTAACGTACCTCGTCCAGATTTAGGACGGGGCGTACATTCCAAGCGAGTTTGCAAACAATAGCTTGGCACCGACCCGGCGCCACGCGATTGGTCGCGAGCTCCGATCCGTTAGTATTTAATCACGTCTGCCGATTGGCCGCGTGGCGGGAATTCAGAACTTAATCGCTCCGCCGAGAGAGCTAGCGAGCCGTGGCGCTGCTGCGGTGGGGGGCTAAATCCCGCGCTCGCTGGCACCTCGCCGCCTACTCTCGGCCCCGCGTCCAAGTTGGCTCGACGCCGGCGCCGGGAGGGACGGACCTCCGCGCTAAGCACGGGCGCTGGAACGCAGAGACTGTCGATGGCGCCCGGTCTGTTCGCACTTCCTGTGTCTATTTGTTGGGTAGAAACAAAACGGGATATTCTGGAATGAGTGAAACTGCTAATTTCCATTCAGCATATGTTTTATTCTCGATGGGAATCTGAATCACTATTCTAATTCCAGTTCCACATTGGATCAGAATTTTCGCCCAGCCGGCGCCACCTACAGGCCGTCCTCGCTCATGACTATCTTGGCCCGTTCCCGCACCAAAAAACGAAGCAATATACCCTGGTTTTACTCTTCTTGATTAGCCGCTCATCACATCGCCAGACCGTCCAAACTCGGGAGACGTCCTTCGGCCTGCGGTCCACCTGCAGCCGACGTGACCTCATTTTGGGCGGCCGCCCGATTTAGGCGGTCTGATGGGACTCCGAATCAAATTGCTCTTTTTTTCAGCCTTCTTCCTCCCGTCGGAAAGATATTTTTCATCCGTGAAATGACTTTTTTTCTTTTCTAAGGGCCGGCTTAAATAGCGGTCGAGAATATTTGCGGGCAAGAATAAGTTGGATAGGATCATACGGGCCGCATCGCCAATTAGCGCCCTCTAGAGGCGGGACAAAGTGCAAATGTAGGGGAATTCTGTTCCTACCCGTCGGATTTCGCCATTCAGCCAAAATAAACGTACAAACCGTATAAAAATCTAAAGTAAAAAACATGATTATGGAAACCAAAACCAACTGGGTAACTCCTCCCTCTTTCACAGCAGTCAGGCCCGCGAGGCATTTAGGGACAGCCCAGAAAAACAGACGTCGACAATGTCCACATTGAAACAAGTACCGTACACAACCTGTTTCGTTACTGGACTGTTCTCATTGGTCCTCGCGTGAAAAGGAAGTAGTTTGACTTTGACTGTTGCCGACGTAATGTCTTTGTGACCAAAAAAACTGCAAAAAAAACACAAGCACTATGCGCTAACTCAGCAAAACCTTTGCCGCTTCCACGGACCGAAGGACACCGAGCAGACGCCTACATCTTTGGACACCTGGATGCACCCCCGTGGACGGACACCGTCGGCGCCGTTTTGAAGCAGAACATTTGGCGCGGCGACGGGTTTGTGCTGACGCCGAATGTCTCCTCGCGGGAAAAAATGCAAACCGTGATGATGATGCTGAGCTTTTATTTCCAGCTCGCATCTGGACTGACGAACACGAGGCGGGAAGACAAGCTAGCGAATTGCTTACATGCTGAAGCCTGACTACACGTTTCCAGTCACCATTTTCAGGATGAGATGTAACAAAACAACCGAACCCCAGTCTTGAAATATTAGCGCTAGAACAACATCAAGAAAACAAATATTTGGGTTAGCTTAAGGACGAAGCACTAATGACATAACGCCGTTAGCCATGTGGGCTCCAAGTGTCCCCTTCTGGCCCCAGAACCCCCCTGGGATGGACTGGGCTTGTCTAGAGCCCGGCGATGCAGAGTTGAGAGGTATCCCGCTGATTGCATTAGTGCCACGCTGGCTAATGGAAGCTGCACCTGAGCCCTCATCAAAAATAAATAAATAAATAAATACACTTCAAAGCCCCACCCCAAAATTGCCAAAGGCAAGATTTGCTTCAGAGGACAAAGCAAAAGATCAATAGTTGACTTTTGAGACCAAATTATGGATGGATAGATTGTGAGAAAGAGAGACGAGTACCATTACGAGATTAATCGCAAAATTATATTAGTCAGAAATTTGACGTTAAACTCTCCGATTCATTGACTAACCTCAAAGTGATTCATTGATTCATCTAATTTTGAAACATTCACACTCAGTAGCATTAGAATTCGAGATTGATCTCAAATGAAGATTACGTTCCAAATGAGATTAATCGCCAAATGGATTTATTGCTAAATTTGGCGCCCTGTTCATTGGTACATTGATCACAAAATTATATTAGTCAGAAATTTGATGAATTGCCGCCACGTTAAACTCTCGAATTGGGATTCCGAGATTAATCGCAAAATTATATTAGTCAGAAATTTGACGTTAAACTCTCCGATTCATTGACTAACCTGAAAGTGATTCAATGATTCATCTAATTTTGAACCATTCACACTCAGTAGCATTAGAATTCGAGATTGATCTCAAATGAAGAATACATTCCAAATGAGATTAATCGCCAAATGGATTTATTGCAAAATTTGGCGCCCTGTTCATTGGTACATTAATCGCAAAATTATATTAGTCAGAAATTTGATGAATTGCCACCACGTTTAACTCTCGAATTGGGATTCCGAGATTAATCGCAAAAATGTATTAGTCAGAAATGTGACGTTAAACACTGCAATTTATTGACTAACCCCAAAATGATTCAATGATTAATCTATTTTTGAACCATCCACACTCTATAGCATTAATATTCCGAGATTAATCTCAAAATGAGATTAATCGCCAAATGGATTCATTGCGAAATTTGGCGCCCTGTTCATTGGTTCACCTAGAATCTGATTTCGATTGAACATCTACACTTAGTCGACCTAATTCTATGACTAAGGCATTTAAAAGCAAGACTTTGTTTGCGAAAACCTGTCAAAGGCGCTTCAACTGCGCTTTTTCGCTCGCCGGATGACGCAAGGCGAGCGGAAAGGACGCCCGCCGAGAGCCGCTGCTCTCCCCCGGCGGTCAATTAATAGATAAAGCCGACACAATTAGCGGCCAATCGTACGCGTGCGTGAATTTTGCAGTGTAAATACTCCCTCTGAGGATTAGCCGTGGTTATTGGCGCCTCCTCTGATAGGATATTAATATTTCAACGCGGCAATCTCCGGGGTTCGACGGAGCATTTGATCACGCGAGGGGGGTCACGAGGAAGGCGCTTGTCTACGAGGGTCCTCGTACGTGAGGGGGAAGCCAGTTGTTATGCGCCGTGTATTGGTTGGAAATGGGAAAAATAGAATTGCGCTGTTGCATCATAAATTTATGGCGGAGTCTATTTTTTTTGCATGGTGTTGTTAGATGAAAAGGCTACTGAGTTTTTGTCATAATTTTGTCATAATTTGGGGAAACTCCAATTTCTTAAGGTTTAGATTTCTTTGTTTTTAACCCTAGATTTTTTCCTCACTTGATGGGGTTTCGGTCAGGGGATCTTAATGTTCTATATATTATTACCCTTAAAAGGCATGACCCATATCTTTTCTGATGTATTATTCATCTTTCAAAGTTAATACTTTTTTCTTTGCTTGATGGGGTTTAGATCAGGGGATCTTAATGTTCTATATATTCTTACCTGTACAAGGCATGACCTATATATTTCATGATGTATTATTAATTTTTCAAAGTTAAACTTTCTTCTTTGCTTGATGGGGTTTAGATCAGGGGATCTTAATGTTCTATATATTTTTATCTATATATGTAATGACCCATTAATTCATAATGTATTATTAATCTTTCAAAGTTAATAAATTTTTCTTTGCCTGATGGGGTTTACATCGTCGTAAGTATTGACGAAATATTGCAGTTTTATTTTGAAATCATTGGCTGCCACTGATGGTGATGGACGTCCAATGCAATTTGAATGGTTGGCATCGAGTATAGAAATCCAGAAATAAAATATTTTAGCGGCGACACACTTAAAAATAAACTCAGGTTTTCTTTCATGTAGCATCACTTTAGCAAAAAAAAGCTAATTTTGACCGATTATACAAATTATACAAATATACACCAATGTAAAATGCAAAAATCTTGTAATACAAAAATAGAATGGAACGGATTTAAACCACAAATCAAGTCTGATTACCACACATTTACCAAACTATCGCCGCAGTTCGGCCGCCGCCAATGGCGCCACCCACCCAATCAGCCCCTTAAAAAACGCCGTCTAATCGGTCCGGCTCTAAACGGTGCTTGATTACATCACAGTCCTTATTTTGGCGGCACGCCGCAGCGTTTGATGACCTTGAGAGAAGATGTGCGTCAATCCCCGGCGTGGCCGCACGCCAGCGCGTTATTGGGCCCGGGTTTGGCCGCCCGGCGCCTGACTACAAGCATCCGTTCCACCTCTGGCTTAGTCCGCCCGGTGCCAAGAGGATTAAAAGCAGGAGTCCTCTCGGGCCGCGGCGAGCCATCTGGACGCCCCTGATCCCACGGTGGCGTTTAAAAGCCGTACGGCTACATTTAAATACAGCTTTCATAGCTCTCTATTTTTTGGTTGTTTTTTTTTCCGGGTGCCTCCGCGTTTTACGAGCGCCCGGCGGAGAGATTTGTATTTATTTTCTTCGTGATTGCGCCGGCGTGCAAATAGCATCGCGGCGGGGAAAGCGCCCTCATCTGCGTTGTTATTTCCCATCTGAGGATGCGGAATGGCACGCCGCGAAGCACGGAACTCCGAGAAAGATGAAAAATAAAAGATAGACGCCGGGTCGTTACGGAGCTCGTCCAATGGTTCCGCTTGTTCGGTCCTTAAATCGTACGGAATTTTTGGAATCGCCTCCTGGCGGTAAAGATTGGTCGGGAAGCATCAATGGACAAAATGTTTAGGAATAAAATTGGAATATTTACCGGTCTGCACGTTTTTACAATTTTTGGAAATATAAATAGAACATATTTTTGATTAAGAAGCTGAAAAAGAGCATTTGGACACTTTAATGTCAACTATATAATGACCTATTTGTTAGCACGAGGGCTAATAGCCACTTGCCATGGATTGGACACCGACAAGTGACAAACACAACTGCTAGCCGTCCCGGTTCAAATGCATTGGACATCTACACGTGATGAACTCATCTCAATGCGGGACAGAATCCCTCAGGTTTGACCAAACAATCCACTTTTCCACCGTAAACACCACAAAAAATGCTTGGGAATTATTATGACTTAAATTACTGAAGTAGCTTTCCCATCTTTTGACATTAGAAACGCTAACTAATGGCAAATAGTTGTAAAATAATAACAAATACGTCCGGAAAGGTTGCGTTTTTCCTATTTTACGACACGGCAAAGAGGAATTTGACATCTTTGTGACAGGCCAAATAAAATAGCGAGAATGCTAATGGCCAAGTAACCTTTTGCTATGAGTGATGTGTGCCGGCGCATTATGTCCAGCTCCCCCCTTTTTTTTTTAAAGGTTAAAGCTGCGGGTCACCGCTCTGATTATCCGAGACCGGAGCTACTGAGAAAGAAGCCGAGAAAAATGAAGATAAAAAGAATCGAGATGGCCGACTTGAGAGAAGTGGCTCCAGTTTTGATGATTTCATGATGTAACCCGTTTTGCCTTGCTCATCGAATGAGGGGAGACTGATCATGCTGCAAGATTGGTCACCTGTCCTAAGACTGAGCACTCACGATGATAAATGTTTTTTTTAATCATCCAAATTTGCGATTAATCTAGGTAAACATGATCATCAGGGGGAAAACTAACATGACAATGAGTATTCAAGTATTTTAAATTGAAATATGTGTACCTCAAACAACCTCAGTTTCACCTCCAATGAAAAACTAACTGATGGATTCATTATTAACACAATCTAATCAAACATGGAGACATCTTTAAACATACACTGGTTACTACTTGCAAGGAGAATCACTCCCAACTCGCCTTCTTTCAAGAGGATTCTGAAGAGTGGCATCCTCCTCAGTCCATTTAGTCACTCATAATTCAAAACATCTAAGGTAATCTGATACAAACAATTGCATAAGCTAACCGAATAACACCATCGAGGTCAAAAAACAACTGCGATTATCGCCATCTGCCGGAATCCAAGTCAAAGCAATTTAAGAGTCCTTCGCAGATCTTCATTGCGAACTTGCATCTGGGTGTCATCTGGGTTGCATCGAGGTGTATCTCCCAGTAAACAGTCCTTGGAGCCGAGGATACGGTGAGGTGTTACGTCAACAAGCTGGAGCCAGCTATCCTGGAGGGTGACCTCGAGTTTGCCCCAGTCTCAAATTAAAGACACTCTTATACAAAAGTAATTAAAATGCATACATCTATAATATTATCCAGAATAACCCCAACACTAACAACTTGATTTCCTGACTCTGTTCCAACAAAACAAGTCAGGTGGACGAGATTATGTGTTTTGTTCTTGAAATTGAAAGACCAAATCTGCGTGAGAATTCAATAGCCAAAGTCAAATGTTGCAAACTAGAAAATCCAGGTCTTGTCAAAGCTGCAAAAAAATCCGATCTGACGAAGCCTTTTGACTGGCTTTTAAACCTCTTCACCAAACGAGACCGCTCCATTTGCCTAGAGTCGACCTTTGCGGATTACCCTGACCCCGACGGTCCATCTCGTGTTCTATATAGCGGCGAGTGCTGGAATAATGGCTGGGACGGTCTGCCTAATAACGTGAGTGCCCAGATTGTGCGTAGACAAAAGGCAATCTTCTAGATGACCACGGCCACTCGCTTGGGGGAGGGTGCGGGTGTGCTTCTAGTATCCTCTAATCTGCTCCCCGACGCCCCCCCCCACACACACCACCACCGCTACCTCACCCGCAGAGGAGGTGTGTGTGTGTTTCCATCCCTCTCTCACTTCCATACTCGCAGGCTAGCGCTCTGGCTCAGTCGCTCCGCAGAGCGCGAGTGCAGCACGCCGCTTTTGGGCACGACTCCCCGACGCACCCTCGTGGCGACTGTGGCGGCGGCGTCCGCCGCGCGTGGAGCGTACCCCCGCAGGAGAGAGCATGACAGCGAGGCGGCGGGACGGCCGGCTCGGGAATTAAAAGGGGAACGAGAGGCGGGATCTTTCCGAGGAGACTTTGGCGGACCTGGGCCGGAGCGTTTGGATTTAACGGGCTGGCCGAGCATCCCGCTGAGGGTAAGTCCGGCACGTCCCGCCTCCTCTCTCGCGGTCCTCCCGCTCGCCGTTAATTGAGCCGATCGGCTTGACCCCGACTGGAGAGATTTTGGCACTCTGATCCCGGAAGTTGGGAGGGCCGACCTACATGGCGTGAGCCGAAAAGGCGGTCAGAGCGTTTGTTTGTCCGGGCGGCGTGCGGGGAGTGCTCTCCTCCCGCCGGCGGGCGGACCGGGATTAGAGTCAACAATCCCGCCGGCTTGACGGAATCTGATTTGCAGAGAAACAAGGGATCACGGATGCCACCGCTTCCCTTTCTGCAGCGAGCAGATCCCTATCGGGATGGCTCGGAATCTCCGGTCCGCCGCTCGGCTCGGGGACTTTTCCCGGTCCGTCACGACGTGTACTTTACTCGAATTGAAGCGAGCACGCGAACACATTGGGCAAGCGTGCACGTGTGGTTATTGTCAAGGTTCGCATCGGCGCCACGGAGGAGAGTCGGGGCGGATCGGATTGAAAGTCGTTTAAAAGTCTTCCCGGGTTTCCGCCGCAAACACCTGCTCGGGGAAAACGAAATGAGAGGGAGTCCGGGGCGGGGGGACAGTAACACTACTGTGCGCGAAGGCGAAACGCTTGTGTGGTGGGGGGTGATGGAGGGGGGAGCGCAATCCTGCCTGATGTCGGGTCGGTAAAAAGAAAAAAAATATCTGGCTTGAGTGGAACCAGTCTTTGAGCAAGAACTGAAAAGTATTTGAAGGTTGTTTATGGTGTAAAATAGTCCGTTAATACAAATTGATCAACTGTTTTTCCATCTGTAAAAATGGCTAAATAGTGTTCCTTTTAATATCGAGTTACCGTTATGAATTGGTATGAAACTCATTTTTCTGATCCACTTGGTGTTTTCTTTAAAACAGTTCTTCTGTTTTTCACTTTTTTTTTTTAAACGGTACATTTTTTTATTTGCCTTTGTTTGACAATTGAGAGTTACTAACATTTAAATTTTTATTGGCGCGATTTCAAGTCTGTAAGACGAGAAACTTTGCCAATTTTCTGGCTCAAACCTCATTGGCCACCAGCGTCTTCTGATGTCTACTGTGTTAAGCCTTCTCGATTAGCAGATTGTGATGGACTTTGGTCTTCACCACGGAAAAAAATGTTCCTCTGCATCCATCAGGAGCTTACATGAATTAATCAATATTGGAGAGAGTCACCTTGGACTCGTCACCTCCACTCCTGTGAAAAACTTGTCCCCCAAAGGACGCCGAACCGTCCTTCGATCTTGGTTGTTGTCTGGTGCAGGGGCGGAGAATAGGGGTTGGAACTGAGGGTGAGGGGAGGTCCTGAAAATAAGCTATGATGATTAAAACTGTAAGAATACAGTTTTTAAGTTTTCCCCAGGACATCTTGCCCCTGGCCTAGGGTTTGCAGGGGGCCCGTGGAACCCCCCAGTTGGACGATCAACTCAAGAGGCCCATTAGTTGTCGCTGTTCGTATTTCCGGCACTGGTTGGGTGGGTTACACCACTAGAGGGCGCTCAATCTGGAGAACAACCGTGATTGCTTTGTCAATTGCGCTACGTTTTCCGGTTTTTTCAAAGTCAATAACATTCATTTTGCAAATACTATTAAATAATCGTTACTTAATTCCATAATCCAAGGCCGACCCCCATGTTGTTTCCCGCCTTGGGCCATGGATGTCTTAATTGCCCCTGCCTGAGGGTTGACGCACGACTCTCCATTTAGCTTCTCACTTTTCACCGCTTCGGGTTGGAGTCGCCGGATCGGCCTCGGCGTGTTTGTCATTCCCGCTCGGTGTCTCTGAGGTAACTCTTTAGAACTCCCCCCCCGCAGCCCAGCCCCCGGAAGCCCTCCCCCGCTGTGCCCGAGCAATGCTTTGGTGTTGTAAAACTGCGGGAAGGAAGCAGTTACGTTTTCTTTCCCCGCTGTTTTTTTTAAAAGTCGTACAACACTCGCGCCGCAGACATGTTTGTCGATCATTTTGAGTCTTTTGACACCTGGTTTCAAAAGAAGAAACGGCACACATTCGCCCGTTTCAGGCACATGAATGCAGCTTTGAACGGCTTTAGATGACTTTCACAACCGTTTACTGCACGGGCACCTCAAAATCTGCTCACTTTGGGTAGAAACTGACTTTTTTAAATCAGGTCTTTCATGAAATACCCCAACGAGCCCTGCTGAGGTTTCTTTTTGGTTTTGGGTCTCTTGTGAGGAGCTCGCCTCGGAGATTCTTCTCGTGGATTCTCTTTCAACCTCGTAACAAACTCGGCGCAGCGCCGTCTTGACTGTAAACAAGTCGGTCGGAAGCAAGTCGACGAGTCTAAGCCCCTCCCTCCTCTCCACGACTGGCAAAGATTTGCTGTCACACACGAGAATGACGTTTAGTCTGCCGAGCATACAGGTGACCCCCAATGATTTCCAGCCCATTTCATTGGATTTTTTTAAAAAGAAGACTGAGTGGCGCGACGGAGCAGCGGGTCAATGCGGGATGTATACGGCCGACATCCATATTTATTGGAAATTTGGCATCATCTTGCTCACTGTGGACTATTTCCCTCCCCATGGGTTTTACCATTTGGCGCAAGGCATATCAGTATTTACATTCAAGCATTAAAGCTTCACTTCGATCCAAGTCTTTAACTATCATTTGATATCTAAGTTTGAATCTAATCGTGGTTTGCAGCATGTTTATGTTTTTTTATCGCAAAACTGTCCTTTTTTAACCCATTCAATCCATTTTTAAAGGGAAGGGCTGCTTTTGCTACCCTCCCAATTCAAATGGATTGGACTACTACAGATGGCAAGACTACAGGAAGACTATTGGGAGCTAAAACTGAGACAAGACCAAGACTAGACCGAGACTATTTGGCGTTTAGACAGGAACAAGCCTGATACAAATCAAGTCTAAAAGAAGTGAACTATTGAGAGTTAAAACTGACACCATACCAAGACTATTGCCAGTTGAGGGGTGGACCAAGACAAACACAAATCAAAACAAGAGCAGTAATTTGGAGAGTCTAGACCGAGATTAGACCAGGACTATTTTGGAGTTAAAACAGAAACAAGAGCAAAACCGAGACAATACCAAGACTAAATGATGTTAAAACACAGACAAGACCAAGACTATTGCGAGTTCAGACAGGAACAAGACCAAGACAAAGACTGAGACTACAATGCGATGATTGGGCATTAAAAGATTGAGGAAAAAAATCAAGACCGAGACTAGAGCAAGACTTTGGGAGTCCAAAACCAAGATAAAACCACACAAGACTCCCAAACTGTGGTTTCATTACCGGTTACAACAGTCACATGTTGTTGTCGAACCAGCTCCCCCCCCCCTTAGCCCCCTTTCTCCCGTCATTATAAAGTTTACCAATCTAAAACCTTTATTATGTGTGTCACCTGTGGCAATTCCTTCTCTGCTGACAGATTGAACTTTCCCAACGGTTTATGGCAGAATAACGACCTAAAAAATAAATTAGAAAAAGCAACGAGTGTACCCCAGAGCTGATAATGATAATAACAATAATCAAAACACGGGCAACCGACACAATGTTGTTTTGCGCCTGATGCGAGAGAGCAGAAGGACAAAGAGACACTCGCCTCCGTCGTCGCTCGAGCTTATCTTGCAACAACGAATGCCTGACATAAAATGTCATGGTTGGGGGCTGCTGGATATGTGTTTAGGTGGCGGGGGGGTCGCATCATCTGTTCCTTATTGTTGCGCACAACATAAACTGTTCCGTCGCATTGTTGACGAAAAGGAAAAAAAGCCGCCAGTGATAAAGCGTGGCGTTGCTTCCATTAAATAGACTAAGAAATCATCTTGACACAAGACCGGCGCGAGAAGTAGCGCGGTCGCTACTTCCTCAAGGTCAAGTGTGCTTTCCCGGGGCGGCGGCGTGATGAATGGCGCTTAGAAAAAGGGGCGGTCGACGGGAGATTTCGGGGTGCCTTCGTGCATCGTATTGACCGCTCGTGCCGTTGAGATTAAAAATGGTTTGGGGTTTAATCGGAGACGGGATGCTAACGGGTGGTGGGCGGTGTGGCAAGAGGGATGAAGTAGTGGATTTTATTGACGAGGTCAAAGAAGGCGGGTAAAGGTGGCCACCATTCGAAGAATAAAGTCGGAATTCGGTGATGAAAGTCGGAATTCTGAGATGAGTCGGAATTCTGAGATGAGTCGGAATTCTGAGATGAGTCGGAATACTGAGATTAAAGTCAAAATTCTGAGATGAAAGCCGGAATTCTAAAATGAAAGTCGGAATTCTGAGATTAAAGTCAAAATTCCGAGATTAAAATCAAAATGCGAAGATTAAAGTCGGAATTCTGAGATTAAAATCCAAATTCCGAGATCAAACTCAAATTTCTGTGATTAAAGTCAAAATTCTGAAATTCATGTCAAAATTCTGAAATTAATGTCAAAATTCTGAGATAAAAGTCAACATTTGGAGATTACAATCAGAATTCTGATATTAAAAACTGAAATTTAACCATTATGTCATGTGAATCAGTATTCCATAGACGGTGAATAGCGACCAATCCATTATTTGAAGCCAAAAAATCCACTCAAACTTGAGTTCAGTTCTCCAAGTCATTACAATTCTGATTACTTCAGTGATTATCTTGCAGTATTCAGAAAACACTTCCCTAAATTGCTTGTAAACTGACTATCAGAAAATGTGGGTTTTCCACTTTTAGCATTGGCAAAATTCTCGAATGAGAAAAATTAACAGTGACACAACTCATCACGACTCAAGCACATTACAACCAATCTACTGTCCATCCACTTGGTCATATGTAATTCACCCCGATTTTACGAGGAATCTGACACGACCGCAAAGACGCGATTCCCCCTCAAAGGTCCGCCATGCAGAGAAATAGGAAACGACGCAAACAAAGCGACCCGCCCGGAAACACGCGCTCCTGCCGAGTTATCTGGATAGGAGCATGAATTACATAATTAACACACACTCCGGGGAAATCAGCGTCGGCGTTCTCGGGAAGCGCGACGGGGGTCACGTGACAGCGCCGTCTCATCAAGTCTCAATCATTTCCGGCACTCCGAAAAAAACGCCATTTCGCAGTCGAAATCAGTGATTTACACCTGGGAAAAGACATTTTTTGGGATCTTGCTAAACATCGACACAACCTTTTCACGGAAATAATTAAAATTATGAGGATGCTGACTTTTATGGTTCTATTTTTCGAGAAATGGGCAAAAACGTAAACAGCTATACTGTGAATTTCAAGTTTCCAAAATGCAGATGAACCTTAGGTTGGATGAATGTTAGATTCATCCAATTGTAGGTTTATCCTTAGGTTTTTCCAATTCAGCTTTCAATAAAAAAGGCATCTGTAGTCACATCACATTTAATTCTTGCAAGAAGAGAATACATCCGGACCGCTCGGCCGACCAAGATTATTCTAAAGAGCGGCATTATGTCCTGCCCATTTAAGGCTTCAAATCAAAACAATTACAAGGTTATCGATTCCATTTGCGTAAGCAAGAAACAAAACAATTCCATAATCAAGCAAACCAAGCGTCAACCTAGCGTCACAAATTAAAACAATATGCGAGTTGATTGATAGCCATCCGTTGAGCCAACAACAATTTAAGCGTCCTTCACCGATCTTCATTGCGAACTCGCATCTGGGGAAAGGGTTGAGGTGTATCTTCCAGTACTCAGTCCTCGGAGCAAGAACTTAGTGTATTGTTTTATGTCCTTGCGAACTCGTATCTCTCGCTGGACCCAGCTGTCCTGGAGAGCGACCTTGGCGTAAGCGTTTGTCTTCGTTGAAAGCGATCAACACATATATATATTGTTTAATATAGTTACACATTTAGGATGAGCATTACTATTCCTAATAAGCAAATATATTGATTAATATAGTAAGCATGTATATTATAAGGCTTTATATTCATTGCAAACACATTTATAATAATGATTACTCCAACACTTTTAAATGGCAAAAAAGCATCCAATTATTTTTAATCAACTTTTGAGTCAACGCGGTACAATTAGAATTAAGCTTACACCTTGTAACTCTAAAAAACAAAACTGAAACAAAATGCAACATCTCCCCTCAAAAATCATTGATTGCCACAACGCAGAAGAGTTAATTACAAACGAGATCCGCGTCTGTCGAAAACGAGGTTTAAGCAGACTGCCAAAGACGGAAGCTTAATTACCACTTCTCTCTCTTGTGTAATTACCGCACGTACGTCAATCACTGTATGCAAAAACCACCCCAAAAAAAATCACTATACGCTCTGGCCATTTACGATTTTTTTTACGTGCCGCTAGGTGGATCCGGCGCCACAATGAACGAGAGCCGCGAACTTGTTTCATTTTCACCTGTCACGGAACTAAAGTCAATTAGCGCCGACGGCAGCTGAACGGGAGCTCGTTTAGCTCCCGTCCGTCCGTCCTAATCGGAAAGGAATCGGCGTCCTTGACGTTCGCCGGGCTCGCTATCATTTTCATAATCAACACGCCACGGCGTCGCATCTGTTTGGATTCATGTCACTCTTTGTTTTTGCAACACCTATGGTAAACATGCCGTCATCTTTGGCGAATGTCGTTAGCTCATATTAAAATGTTGAATGGTCGCACCTCTCCTGAGCGATAGGTGTTGTTTCTGTTTTGAGAAATCGCACTTTTTTTATTTACTGACAACTCAGACATTTGCAATTTATTCCAAAATACATCTCAACAGCCACTTAGTTGCCCCAAAGTATTTTATATATATATATATATATATATATATATATATATATATATATATATATGTATATATATATATACCTATATACATATATATATACCTATATATACCTATATACATATATATACCTATTTACATTTATATATATACATATATATACACATATATACATATATATACATTTATATATACATAAATATACATATATATATATACATATACACATACATATATACATATATATACACACACACATATATACATATATACATACATATATACATATATACATACATGTACATACATATATATACATACATGTACATACATATATATATACATACATACATGTACATACATATATATAGATACATATAAATACATACATATACATACATATACATACATATACATACATATATACATACATATATACATATATATGTATATGTATATATATATATATATAATAACCATGTGTGTATAGGTAAGATATGTTTTTTTTCACAGGGTTGGGTTAACCATTTAATTGAAAAATATGGACCATGGTTTTGAAATTCAAAATTTGTCTCCTCCTTTTTGATTGGTCGCTATGTTACTCAGTGCTGAAAAACACAAACCAGACCTTGAAAAATAAATACACAATGAGTAAATAATAATTTGACATACTTTCCTAATGGGAGCTTTCTTTGGGTTATCAACCATAATATGGAGAATCTTTTTTTTAAATTAGCTGATAGAATTATTTAAAATAGGGTAGTATGCAATGCCTCAATATATTTATTAATATGCTGAAATTGACAGTGATGGATGGCCAACCTGTGCAAACAGGGAGAGTTGGCAGAGAAAAAATGGCCTGCATTCCAAATCAATGAGTGGCTGCCAATGAGTTTATAATTATACAAAAGTGGCATTGATTTTTTTCCCCCCAGTTCTGCGAATGTCGGTTTTGAGTTAGCCATTAGCACCATAATCCCATTAGCTGTCAAAAATGGATATAAAGTGGTCGAGGAGCGTTTTGAAATCAGCTAATGTAGCTTCAAAAAGTAAAACCTTGTTTTGATTGATCACTTTGGATCGGAAAATCTCATCTTTTAAATTGGAATCAAAGTCTTGTTTACTGACATTGTTGCTTCCATAGAATATTTCAAAATACATTTCCCACCGGGACAGTCGACGCCAAACTGGGCATCCGTCCCGGCCAATGGCGTCTGTTCCGCTAACGTGGGCTTTCAACATTTCATTTTGTTTAAAACCTCCCCGATATAAATCATCCAAATGACCCGGAAGTGGCCTGAAATCAGTCTAGGCTGATGTGTGAAAAAGTCTCATTGATCGCCCCCGCCGTTGATGATGTTGTTGTTGTTTTCCCGGGAGCCGCTTGCACATGCGGCGGCACGCGGCGCTATCGACCCGGCGAGACAGAGCCATTACAGAAAAGACTAATTCTTAATCTTGGATATTGCTTTCTCATTACTCTGCCTCCCTCTGGCCTCCGGCACGATAACTGCTTGATTAGGGTCGTTACGTTGCCGGGGGGGACGTCAAAGAAGGCCGTTATGTCGCTGGGGGGCCCCGAAGAGCGCACCTTTTAATATTAGCCGGCTAACGGGTACACGGTCGATTGGTCGCCGGTCTTTTGGTCGCCGATCTTTTGGTCGCCGGTCTTTTGGTCGCCCGGAAGGTAAGTGATAATTACCATTTAAATCGTTGCTCAAATTCCCTAAATACAAACTGCGAATGACTATTTAGTCATACTTAATGCCCTAGTCATTATTAGGCTAAAGAAAAGCTCCAAATTTGCCGGACTTTTATGTTTTTTTGTTGGAGAACTTGTTAAGACCCTGACTGACGAAGCTTCTTAAAGGGACAACGTGGTAACGTGGGGACCCCCTTTTTGCTCATGCTCTCGCCGTTAGCCGTCATTTTTCCTACTGCTTACCCTCAAGAGGGGGTGCTGGAGCTCATCCCGGCCAACTTTGGACACCCGGATCGCAGGGAACATGGTGACAAACAACCCCATCACACTCGGCATATAATTAGCCCAGTGTGCATGTTTATGGGATGCGGGAGGAAACCGGAGTACCCAGAAAAAAACGACCGGTCTCGGGTTTTGTCTGCTGTATGTCTTCTGGGTGTTGAAAATGTTATTTTTACTGAAAAAAAATAGTTCTATTTTTAGTTTAGCATTTTTAAGCATTTTTAAATGAAGAGATAGAACGTAATAGTTGCTTAATATAAGAAATATACTTAAAAAGCCCTTAAAATTCCCTAAATATTTTTCGCTCAGTTCATAAAACATGAGTGTTTATTGTTATTGTTATTTTGTCTTGTTTGAAAACCACTTCCGAAAACAATAAACCCACGGAGCAGTCATTCAAAGTCGGTTGTTCTGCATCGCGCTTTGTTTACCCGTGTCGGGAGAAAACCCCGCGTGAGTCACGGACGGCGTGGGCGGCGAAACCGGCGGTCGCCTCGCCGGCGGGGGCGGGGAGTCGCGAGACAAAGAAACCATCTGACAATTTACGAGAAAATTCCGACGTTTGAATTTTGAGAGGAGTGACGTTGAAACGAAAGATGTCGCGCGACGGCGAGCTAGCGTGCGGCCTCGGGCGGGGGCAAAACGCGTTGCTTTATTAGCATGTTTTCACACGGCAGTGTGGCGCAATGCTACGCGCGCGGGAAGACATTAGCATAGCATAATGCGATGATCACAGCCGCGGAACCTTAGCGCCTTTTAGACTCGGACAACCGGGATAACGAGCGTTTTGTGCCATCACTAAAAGAAAATAATAATAAAAAACGATTTCCCAGGTGCATTCACCCGATGTGAACCTTCCTTGCTCCTCCCCCTCCCCCACAAGCCCACGGGAGAATCGCAAAGCATTTTTTTCCCAATTTTGGGGGCTCACTGACGCTGCAAAAGTGGCTAATGAAATGGTTTTGAAAGTGCTTGCTCAGGAAGGTTGGAATTAGGATCTTTGTAAGGCAGATGATTCCGTTTTTTTTGTCTCTAAACGTTTACAAACTGCACTGACTAGTTTGGGTGTTTTTGTTTGTGCAGTGAGTGTTTTACGTGGGAGACTCAATCGATGTCCAAGCATGACTCAATTTGAGAAGCGGTATTAACGCCGTCTTAACAAGGAAGAGGAAGGGAATTAACAATGGAGTGTTTTCACAAATGAACCCGCGTACCGGCCGCTCTTATTTTTATCTTTGCTGAGTTATTGACTTGAGTTCTGTTGTAAATACGGGACCGAGAATATGACGGAGTGATTGTAAAAGTGACAAATGGAAAAGGAGGTGGTTTAAAGTAGTGGATTTTTACACACTAATTAAATGCTATAACTGTGTGGAGGGATTGGAAAATAAAGGATCAAGGCTCACGCAGATCAATAACTGGGGAAATTGTATAAACATCGTTTATGTCGTGTTGCGGCTGAGCGTTATTAAAAAACGATCACGTAACGGGAGGTCGGGATTTGAGGGAAAACTAGTAGACTCGTTGTGTTTGTCGTGAGACGAGTCGGAATCCGAAAGTGGGTCAGAAGAGGATAAAATTTCATCATTTGGGATGTATTTTCTCAGATTTTTGTCTTTTTTTCCCCCTGATATTGGTTTTACCAAAAAAAAAATTCTAACTTTGGGAAAGATGTTCTAATCATGATATGAATTTGTCATCACAAATGATGGAATATTTTCCCTTTCATGTCCACTACGGAAGCCATTTTCAGCTTTTAAATAATTAAGCAGAGCTCCGGGCAACACTGGTTCACATGATTTATTCTAAATGCTTATTGGACCACAGCGAAGGCGCTCTCAGACATCATCAACGTCAACAATAAGTACTAGAAAAGCTAGTGATGTCGATATGGGGTAAAGCGCCGGGTCAGGGACTAGATGCGGACCCGTTTGGGGAGTTTAGTGAATAAAATCGAGAATACTTACTCTTTTCCCTTTTTATTTTTTCAATGTAAAAAAAAAAAATCAATATTTACAAACACGGAATTTGGCAAGTTTTTGGGGCACTTTTTGCCCCTAAAATATTTTTTTTAAAGAATTTTGATCCAGGAATAACATTGAGAATGTTTACTCTTTTTATTTTTTTTAATGTAAAAAAAAAAATTTACAAACAAAAAAATCAGGGAGGTTTTAGGCACTTTTTGCCCTAAAAATATTTTCAATCAAAAATTTTGATCCACGGATAAAACGGAGAATGTTTACTCTTTTCCCATTTTATGAAATTTTAAAATAATATTTACAAATACAGAATGTAGGCTTTTTTGGGCACTTTTTGCCCCCAAAATATTTTTCTGTAAAAAAAAATTGATCCAGTAATAAAACGAAGAATGTTTACTCTTTTCCATTTTATGTTTTCAATGTAAAAAAATATATTTACAAACACGGAATGTAGGGAGGTTTTTTTTTGCGCTTTTTGCCCCCTCAACTAAAGAAGAGGCGCCATTAAAACCTCTTAATGCATTTAGTAAAAACTGCAATGTAGGCTGAATTGAACCTTCTTGTGCAACGATGCTTTCACGAATAAAACTGAGGCCCCAGGTCAACGTTTGGACACCCCTGATGTCGTTATACGGCGTTTGATTGCATTTCAAAACGACTTTGATTCAATCGGCTCACAAGAAACAATCCCCCGCATCGTCAGTTCCTTTGACTTCTTCAAAGAAATGTTTAATGTATTTGTTTTTTTTCTTAATACAAACACAAACCTGACGAGCGCTTGAGACTGGCGCGCGACGCCCCCGCAGGCTGGCGCCAAAATGTTAATTGCGGCATTAAATCTTCCTCTACGTTGCGGCGATGCTGAGGTGGGAAATTTATTTAATTAGCCTCTGGTGGAGGGAAGACCGAAAAACTAGGAGGGAAAAATGAAGCTTCCGGCAGTTGTTAGTCCGTTATCGGCTACTCGAGGCGGCGGCGATGCGCGGCGGAGATTAAAATGTTGCTAAACAACCCGACGCTAGACGCCGCGCGCCGATAAAAGTCGGCGCTCCGTCTCGGTTGTGATGAAAACTCACGAGGCTTTTGACAGAATTAACGGATTATGCTGAAAAATGTTTGGAGAACAAAACGCTTTTTGGCTTTGAGGGTTGGCGTGCCACTTTTCCGCACTCAGATTTGACATTGGGTTGACAATTAAAAATGGGAAAGAATTTTAATTGAGAATAATTGTCTTGGTTTCTGATTAAATACAATTCTGCCAAAAAAATGGGACGGAAATTTTGTCAGGGCGAATTATATATGATTTGGTGGGAGGAGTTACATAACTATAATTGAGCGTCTTTGCTTTTGGTCTCCGATTAAAAATACTGCCCTTAAAAAAATGTAACTTAAATATTGTATTTCTTTTTTAAGCTGGTGCGACTTATATATGATGTGTTAAGAATTGGTTATGATTTGGAATGCGTATTTTCATCAATATAATTTACCATCTTTGAATCTTTAATTTGTGTGATATAATCCCCTACAAAATGTGTCTTAAATGTTATTTTTTAATTTCATTTTTAGCTGGTGCGACTTATATATGATATGTCTTAAGAATTGGTTGTGATTTGGAATATTGGAGTATTTTCATCACTATAATTGACAATTGCTTTTGGTCTCTCATATAATAAAATCCCATCAAAAATTTGACTTAAATATGTTTTATATTTCTTTTTTTAAGTTGTGCAACTTATATATGTGTTATAAATTGCTTATGATTTGGAATGAGTATTTTCATCACTATAATTGACTCTCTTTGCAATGCCCCTTCAAAAATGTGACTTAAATATGTTTTATATTTCTTTTTAAGTTGTGCGACTTAGACTTATTGTCCAGAAAAACGCGCTAAACTGAGGCTAACAATCGCCTATGACTTTTTAGTCAACTTGCTTCCACGTGGTTCTTTATCAGAAAGACGAAATGAAAAAAAATCACTGTGAAATCCCTGAACAAAAAGACAATAAAGATGGTATAAATGTCGGCGTTACGCAAACAAAGTTATTTCCCCAAGTAAAAGGATGTTATTCTCCTCGATAGCTCGCTCAATCCCATTCAGGCATTTTCCGACAATAACGCAAATAAAGCCTGACATTTTTCTTCAATTATAAAACAAAAACACCCGTGCGTCACGCTCGGTCGATACGGCAGTGACATTGATTTTTTTCGGAAGAGGGGTTGGGGTTAGTTTTGCAGAAGGTATTTCTTACGGCGCCATTTTGCAAAAAGCTCAGGTGTTTGCCGCGACTTGGCACGGGCCACGAAGAAGCGCCCTTGTTCCGACAGCGACAACCCCCACACCCGCCGCGATTGAGTCAACACGATAAGCATTCTTTAGCTCAGATCGCATTTCCGAGGGAGGGAGAAACGGCGTCTCAATTCCACCCGAGCGTCCTCCTGTTGGAGAAAAGGGACACTTCCCATTTGCATTTAGATGAGTGCGGTAATAGAAAAAAAGCGTGGTGATGAATCTGGCGCCCGAGACCGGGCTAATGTGCTTGTATTTGGAACAAAAGTGCAGAATTAAACACTCCGGTGTGAATCGGAATAGGGGAATGTGACCAGGTGTGCAACACGTGTGCTTGGAACACCATTTTGAGGCACTTGAAAAAAGGAATCGGCGACGCATTAGTGTTTTTTGTCGGAGGTTGTCAACGCGACAAGGTGTTGGCGAAATGACTAAATCGTGAGAATGCATGGCTGGCAACGTATTCATTTTTCCTGTATTTTATACGGTTTTTCATGTTTTTTTATTGCTTAATAAGGGGAATTGTAATCATTAATAAGGGGAACAATTGGTTGCCAGGTGTTGAGAATGCATTTTAGGCAACAGTTTTTAACCAAATGTCATGTGACTTTTTTGTCGGAGGTTGAATTTATTTAGAAAAGCGTTTGAATGAGTGCAATAATTCAGTCGAGGCTTGCTAGCTAAAGACAGTGAAGTTTGAGAGACTTTTTTTGGGGTCTGATTGTAAGATATGTTTAACAGATTAGATTAGAACTTTATTTCATCCTGTATTTGGGAAATTTCTTGGTTGCAGTAGCAAGACAGACACAAGACACACAAGACATTGTAGACCTAGTTAAAAAAATGTTGTCCAGGAAAATTGAAGGATTTTTCCAAAGATTTGTTGAAAATAAGAAAACACATTGTCTAAATCAGCCTACATTCTCAAAGCAAAATAAAAAACGTCCTGTTATTTTTAGGAATATGTTGTTGAGATTTTTCTGCGGGTTGACATCTACCAAAAGTTTTCAAACAGTTTTGAACAACATGAAATGATTCAAATATTTCTTTAGTGACCAGTTTCATCCAAAATGGCAGTCTTCCCGTGCTTTTTTTTGGTTTATTTATATGTTAACTCTAAAACGATATACCCACCAAATTCCAGGGGCAAAATTTCCATTTCATCAACTGATTTCTGTGTCCGAATTCTCCGCCAAAAATCCATCTGGCGCTTCCAAGCCAATTTTACAGTTGGAAAGCGTTCATAATATTGATTTAGTTGTAAAGCAATTAAATCCAATTAGAAGCTGGCACCAAATCCTTTTTGGCCGCGCCGCGCCACAATTTGAATACTAAAATATTCATATTAGCAGTTAAAAATTTCACCCTCCAAACTATGAATAAGATTTTAATCTCGGCCATGACGGCACACTTGTCGCGACATCTGACTCGAACGGAGCGTGACGCCGGGTCCAGGCGGCGGTTTGATTTTCTTCCGCCGCTAAACGAGCGTTGGGATGTATCGTCCGGGCAGCCCCGCCCCTTCCCCTCATATCTAATTTATCGCCATCTGCTAGGCCGGGCCCTAAATCCTCCCGCCGAACGACTGGCTCGCCAGCGTTTTAACCGCTAACATTTAGCGACGTCTAATTAAGAGGAAACGCGAACGCGGTGGCGTAATGGCGCTCGTAATGGCGGCCGTGCACTGTGTGCGCGCGGGTTATTATTCAAGGGGGGTAATGAGAGGAAGACGACGGGTGGAAGGCTTTATGTGATTAAAACGTCGCGGTTTATCGTCACGGTTTATCAAGGTCGGGTGAGGTCAGTCAAGGTTAGGGTGCGACGACGCAGGACCATCTGATCTTTGATCCAGTAAAAAATATTACGCAGATTGTTTTTATTGTGGACAAATGCAAATTTATTATTCATTCATTCATTTTCTGAACCACTTTATCCTCATTAGGGTCACGGGGTGGTGCTGTAGCCTAACCCAGCTGACTCTGGGCCAGACCCGGGGGACACCCTGAATCCGTAGTGAGGAGGACATTCACCTATGGACAATTTAGTGTCCAATCAGCCTAAAATGCATGTTTATGGAATGTGAGTGGACACCGGAGTACCCGGAGAAAACCCACGCAGGCACGGGGAGAGCATGCAAACTCCACACAGCTAGACCGACCTGGATTTGAACCCAGCACCCCAGAACTGAGAGGCCAGCACGCTACCCACTCAGCCGCCGGGCCGCAATTAAATTTTTGGGTTGAAAAATCACTATAAAATGTGATCATAACGACGCAAATTATTCAATTTGTGCCAAAATATGCCGCCTAAAAATCCTGGAAATGACTGACAACGTTGACATTTTCATAATTGAAACGTTGCCCTGGTGAGTCATTCAGAGGCCATTTTGTTTCCAACTGTCCATTAAAATGATAGTCAATTCCCTTTTTTTCCACGGCCTTGAAATTCTTTTTGCCGACAATCCGCACCTCCGAAATCCATTTTAACATCAAAACCACTAGACTGTTTCCATGGATATTTGCGTTGTCTTCCCAGCCTCTGGTGAGGGAGTCCGTATAGATGTCATAACATATCAAAACGGATGTATTCCAGGTCATGCAATATGCATTTGCTTGATAAATGACAGTTTTTCAAATTCCACAGCGGCAAAAAAAGCCGCACCGCGCTACACGCAGCCGTAAACCAATTATCTCCAGATAAGGATGCGGCGCGCGCATTGTTTATTTACGGGCCGCGGCGTGATTTTCATCATTAACGGGCCGATATTAATTTTAATACAGCGGCACCTCTCGTGCGCCGAACTGCCAGTGATGCCTCTTTGCTTTTACCCGGAGTCTATATTCTATTTATTTTTTTGGCCAGTTTAAACTTTACATTTCCCTTCCCGGCAAATGTCAGCCGCTATCTGCCCGGTTACGAGCCAGCGCGGCGCTCCCCGGCGCCGCTTTAATGACGCGCGGCGACAGGGCCGCAAATTCGAGCCACGGGCGTCGTTACTTCAAACGGCAGGGACGCCGATTTCGAAGCCCCCCCCACCGCCGTCAGATGATAGCCTCCCTCGGGTTAGTAGACCATCCGAGGGCGGAGCTTGAGAGGGCCGAAGGACAGTCATTTGGAGACGGCAAAACGTGGTCGGACAGATGGAACAAAACGGACCGATCCCGTTGGCTGGCGTTGTCGCCGTTTGCCTCGGAGTTCGTTCCCACGCCGCAAATTGAGGACAGATTTATTATTTTCAAATGTAAACAATGGCTATGTGTCAGCTGGGCAGAGCGACCCATCAAAAGACAAACTGATAGAATCAAGCTGGACCAAATTTGTATACTGAACTGAAGCAATATGTGAGAATGAAATGAATTAAATTTGCCAACTGATCCGGGGTGACTGCCCCTCGTAGGCTCTGTCACCCCCGCAGCCCTTGTGACCCTCTCCATGAACCGACTGACTGAAAAACAAACGGACGGACAAACGAACAAAATCCTCCGCTTCCATTCCGAGACGGCGACTGATTTTAATTCGAGAGTGACGAACCAAAAGACATGAACAGATAGAATCTAGGTTTACAAACAATTAATTAATTCCCAGAATGAGAACCAAATCACATTTTTTCAATTAACTTAATTGAAATGGTTTTCATAAACGTGTCTGACCATCAGAGTGAAATCTCGGTTCCATAAAGCGAATAAGAAAATTAAAACTAAAATTGGACGAAACCAATGACAAAGTACAACAACACAAACAATAGTCCAGACCAAATTAATAATCACATTTTCTCAAAAATGGATAGGATGAAGGATGATCTTATTTATTCCTTCCATTTCTTAATTTTACAATCATTCCATCATTTTACACGAAATAAAGTTCTAATCTAATGTTCTGCCACTGTACACGATCATTCACTGCCAACCCTCCCAGTCCAAACGGATAGGACATCTATCTATATCTGGTTAAACAACTGCTAAACAAGTTCACCACATCGGATTTTCCAAAATCGGTGTCAAAATTGGACTCTTCCAAACGGAACAACAACAAAAAATCTACCCAACCATAATTATTATTTCAAAGCGCAATAACATTTTTTTTAAAAACATCTCATAATGCATAATAAATTCGGTGGATTGTCAAGCCTTAGCAAAAGGTCAATTGTGCCATGTTTTTTTTTTAATATCTGAATCGCTGACCTTCTTGATCTTAACAATGGTCTTTTATTTTTTTTACGTGTAAAAATTCAGGCGGTATGAACGCCGTCCTACAATTTCCCCTCGGGTCTCTCGTGGCTGCAGCCGAGCTGGTTCAAATTCAAATGGACTTGATTCATCTTGTCGGAAAAAACATCTTGAATTCTAACTGGCAGACGTTCGTGTTCGTGTGCCAGATCTGTTGATGGCATTACCATGGAAACCCGAGCATGCTATCCCCCAGTGGCTCGGATCTGAGCTATTTCTGATCAAGTTCCTGACAGCAGGTGGAACACAGTGGAACACCTGCTTTGTACGTCTAGACAACTGTCAAAAGGTTCCTAGTTTGATCCTGCTCGAATGCGAGACCAAGATTGGTTTCCACGAGCGAGTCCTCGAGTTACGATGTCCTGGACCTATGACGTTTCAACTCTATGACACCCTTAGCGCCTTGTCAGAATCAAGATCAGTTAAGTCTTCTTGAATGTTCGTGTCTTCTTCCTGAACACAATACACTCTCACAAATGTATAAATTCAGTCCAGAAACCAATTTGAAATGTCTTACTCAAGATCCTGTAAGTCTTCCTGAATGTTCGTCTTCTTCCAGACCACAATACGCTCTCAGAAACGAGTCAAATTCCGTCCAAAACCAATTAAAATCTCTTATTCAAGATCTTCTAAGTCTTCCTGAAAGTTCTTGTCTTCTTCCTGACCACAATACGCTCCACAAACATCTAAATTACCACCGAGAGGCGAATTCAAACGCCGACTTTCAGAACGGTACCCGTCCTCGTAGTGTAAAAAACATTGGCAGGACATCGTGTGTTGGCCGGCTCTCCGTAATGAACTCGGTGAAAGGATGAGGACATTCCAGGTCCTTCAAAAGTTTTGGCATCCTCTCAACCCGGCTGGACCGAGTCCATTCATCCTATGATGTCTCAAACAAACACATCCCATGCCGCTCGATGAACGGACTTAAAATAATCGGCGGGGACGATACGTCTCTCTCTCTAATGCGCTCCCGGACGGAGGAGCTCGCTCGGAAGAATTTGGCACGCGAGGACGAGCTCGTCAAACATTTTGTTGGTGAGCTCGAAGGGAAACGTCCCGTCAACAGATGGGCGGACAGACCACAGACACGCGCCAAAGTCGAGTGGACAAATGGCGCTTAAATGAAGGACATATTTTCCTTCTTTTGACATTTAATGGCATTATAAATGGAGAGAGGAGTTTTGGTTTTGACGCAGTTTTACTCCCTTGAGGGAGTCAGGGTGTGCTAATTAGGTTTTGTCGAGTTAGGGGTTTCCAAAGTCACAATTTGGGGGTAAACTTGCCATTAAAATAGAGACGTCTTTGGGGTTGTTTTGGTTTTGAGACATTCTATTTTTCCCCTTACGGGCATTTTACATAAGGAAGGGATCAAACGAAGACACGAAGACTTGGTCTTTGAGAGTTCTTTTACAATTCCAGTGTGGCAGGAGTCTTTGAACCCGTTTTCTTGATACAGAAATTGTATCACATACGGTTGTGTCAAAGAAATGACGTAATAAAAATCCTCGTTACTTACTGTTGTATAAAAAGCAATTGTACACATTTGTATTTTTCTGCTTGTGTCGCTCCAGGATTCAAAGAGATTCTGATTTTAGCGTGGTGTCTTGGTTTTGAAGTGTCCCTATCTTAACTGAACTTTTTCAACATTTACGTTAAAGTAGCAAATACACGTTAGCAAAGTTTGTATTGTCTGGCGAACGCGAGAAGAGTGGCGCTAACATCGCTACTTTTCATTAGCTCTCCTTCACCCCGGCGCCCCCCTCCCACGCTTCCCCCGAAGGCCTCGCCGATATTAAAGTCTTCGGCGCTGCACCCGCCGCGACTTTTCGCTCTGGTTGTGCAGCATGCAATATTGTTTGAAGCATTTTTAGAACCAAGGCGACGTTACAAGATAAAATTCACAGGCAAGTTAGATATGTTCTCAACGTGAACGCCATACTCTATGTATTCGCTCGTACTGCAATACATTCGTTCCTTCACCCTTCCAGTCAAAATGGATTGGACGTCCACCACTGTTAATGCATGTAAAATTGGAATGAAGCAATTAAGAGTTGGATATTACGCTTGAGCGATTAATTGCTCATTTGAAATAACCGGACAATTTTGCAAGCGATTCATCTGTCAAATGAATCCATTAATCTCTAAATTAACCCTCGGATTAATCCTTAACTTGTTAGCTGACAATGCCATTGAGGGCAATACAATTGGTGCCTTAATTGGCATTGAGATTTATGATTATTAGAATTTGGTGACAGATTAATATTGAAATGATTTGCTGCTGATCAATAACGGTGTTGGAATGCACGCAATTTGATTCATCTATCATTCACTGAATATTCTACGTTGCAACAAAAACCTGTTATGTGTATTCAAATCAACAAGTAAATACATTAGTAAACATTTTGGCACGTAGACTATTAAAACTCTCGGGAAGAAATTTACAAACTCAAATTAAGGACATCATGGCACGATTCAACCAGACTGAATCCGGAAATAACTCGAACCATTTTTCCTGATGGATCCATAACTAAATATTTTCTCGGCGGATGAGTTTGGTTCCAGACATTTCCCGTTCCGCCAGGATCCGCCTCGTTTCCCGAGAATCGAAGGCGACGCGCGAGACCGAGGACGGCGCCGTCAGCGACGGGTCAGAGCGCGCGACCGCCAGCCCGACACATGCTAATGAACTTGGCCCATCAAATATGCGACGAGCCCTTGCGGGGCGCCCCGATTTTGCAGGGCTTGCAAGAACAGTCATTTTCCATTACGGCCTCGTTAAATGACTTGCGACCTGCGGGAGAAGCGCTGGTGACCCGAGTCAAACAAGTCCTCGCCACCAGAACTTTTGCAGATCAGTCTTGACTTTTCAGATAACGCCGCATGAAGAAAAATCGCTGGGGGTCGGCGCCCTCCCTAATCTGCCGCCGAAGTCAATGTTCCGGGTCGGGTAATTAATCAAAGACAATCGAGTCGACGAGGGCTCCGTTTATGAAATTAGTGGCTCAGCTTCTTGCTTTGCTGGAGATCTCATTAAGTGATGAAGAACAACAAACCAGATGAAAACATAACAGGACCGCCAACGTGTTCCCAGATTATCGCTGGTAATTCCTAAATAGGCGGCACAGCACCAGAGTGGATAGCGTGCCTGCCTCGCAGTTCAGAGACCCAAGGTTCAATTGCAAGGTTTTCGTGTGGAGTTTGCATATTCCCCCCAGCCTGCGTGGGGTTTCTCCGGGTACTCCGGTTACCTCCCACATACCGAAAACGGCCCTCAATGCTCGAGTGCGAATGGTCGTTTGTGTCATTGTGCCCTTCGATTGCCTGGCAAAAAAATTCAGGGTGTACCCCGCTTACCACCAAGTGTTAGCCGGGATGGGCTCCAGCACCCCTGCGCAGATGAATGAAGGAATCCTTAAACAGATGATTTTAGGACCCAAGCTTTATTTCTCAGGCTGTACGTGGTTGTTGCTTAATTGGATAATTTGGGTTATTTTAATAAGTAAAGTACATCGAATTGCTACAGTGAGTGAGTTAAAAAACCCTCAAACCTCACTCAACCTTCAAGTCACTGTACAATTACTTTTTGTGTCCGGACATGATTGCGTGCTGGCGTTTTCGACATTTGATTATTTTCTCCGAGGGTTTCACTCCAGTTGCTTACTTTATCTGGCATACAGAATGCGACTCAATAAGACGGCGTGACAAGGATGTGACAAGCGGCGTCGGTCTCGCCACAAAGGACACAAACACGCGGCAGATTACGTATTAAATTGCACGTCGGCAAGACGGATTATACTTTCTTAAGCCTTTTCTGCGTGTTTTTTTTAACCCCCGGCAGGTTGCGGCGATACGGATTGCCCGGCGATTGTCAGCCAGACTTACCGTCATTAAAGCAAAGGAATTATTGTCGTTTCTTAGATATGACACAGGCGTCTGGGGCAGAAATTAGGCTGGGTTTTACGGTGGCCTCCAGGAAGGAAGTACAATATTCATAATTGATTCATTTTCAACATTTTGCGGGGACCTCAAACTGATCCCAGCTAGGGGTGTTGTAATCGGAACCTTTGTGAACCTGAGACTAGAGTCAGTTATCCTTTTTAACCTTTGTATTATGCGTTTCAGGTGATGACGCCCTAAAGCGAGTCCTCCACAAGCAAAGGCCCGACGCCCTCCTTCGCCCGTTGGCCGGCGCCAAAGTGCTTCCACCGTGGCCGGGCTCTCACCTCCCCGCTTCGATTTCGAGAGCTGACCCGCACAGACCGCCAATGCTAGCGAGGAACTGCCTGCTGCTGTTCCTTTGGTATCACCTTCAGGAAGGGTCGGCCTCGCCGCCCCCTTTACGCCCGCCCCCCTCGCCGCTGGGACTCGGCAGGATGGTGGCCAGGGCGCGCCCCAGGAACTTGCTGGGTCCCGCCAGGAACGGAATCCAACGAGTGAAGAGGGGCTGGGTGTGGAACCAGTTCTTTGTGCTGGAGGAGTACATGGGCTCTGATCCGCAGTACGTGGGCAAGGTAACTACTACTATTGTTATTAGTTGGAATTTTTTAGTTAAAAAATGTATTTTAATACAGTGAGGATTTAATTTTCTGGAGAAAAGTGTAGATTAGCAAGAAACATGACACGTGTTTTACCCGCAGATCCGACAAACGTAAAACTCGTAACCGTGATCGTCGAGGTCTTACCGGGACGCAACTTTGTGCATAACCTGACGTCGATCGACTCCCTAATGAACGCCGTCCCGGGGGTGAGAGTGGGCCGTAACGATGTTGATGGCAGCGCTAGTTTGCGGGATAAAAGCCACGGAGATGAAACCCGCTGAGGGAGAGGGCAGGGTGACAGCGACACGCTCTCTGACGCAGTTATCAAGTTGACTTTAAAGAGCAGAAAAGATCACAGACCCCCTTTCAAAGGCAGATAAATGAGCCCAAGTGGACCACCGGCTGGGCCACTGGCGAAAAGGGGCTTTTAGAAGGTATCACCAGCTCGGCCTGAAAGTGCCATTCCCGCTCTTAGTTAGTCCACGTTGTGTATTTGTGAGCGTCTAGGTGGGCGTGAACGAGGAGCTAATTGGCGTCAACGTGTAATTGAGACAATTTTCTCCCTTTTTAACAATTTTGTGCTTACGTACTCGCCAAAGAATGCAGAATGAAAGGGGAACTGGACTACAAGACGCATTTTAATTGAATTCATCAGATGACTAAAAACAATCTGTATACGTACAAAGAAAATAGCCACCAGCTAACGTAACATCAATGTTTTTATATACGTAACTATAGCCCATAAAACTTGACATAAGCTGTTGGAGGTCTGACAAAAAAAAATATATATATATATAGGTCGCAGGTCTAGCCAAACTGTGAAGAAAGTATCACTGCTACCTTAAGTAGAAGTAATCGTATCAGACGGAACGAACACCCCCGAGTACCGATAAAGTCTTTTTTTGGTCCCAGCAGAAGGACACCAGGTCCTACGTGTCTATCATTGTCTCTGCAAGGAAAGATTCCAGATGCAGCACGTGTATATATCACGTGACAACATTTGCCATGTCAGCCCACCTGGCAGGCACGCGCATTCTTTTTTGTCGCCTCGTATTAATTTACAATTTACGTAGCCTTCGGGCCGCTCCGTAAAAGTCAACGATTTGAATCGGCCAGCGAACGGGCTCCCGAGTCAAATCCCATTTTGTCTGCTGAATCGCCCCCAATAGTTTCCGCTTGGACGGTGCGCACACACGCCGGGGTTGGCACGCGAGGGGACTCCGCTATTCTGTGTGGTCAGCACGTTCCAATACGGGCATTCGGGTCTCAACGGCGGACCCTGGGCTTCACGTGGAGATTATTCAAAAGTCTTGAGGGTCGACCAACTGCTGCTAATAAAGTAGTCTGTAAAAATTAGTCCCTAAAGAATGGTGCAGAAAATTATTCCACTACGACTACTGTATTTTCCAGACTATAAATTACAGTATTTTCATAGTTTGACTGGGATTATGACATATACTCAAGTGTCCCTTATGTGACTTGTTGGACAGATTGTATTTTTTCAGCTATACGTATTCAAAACCCTGTTAAAAGATTAATTTAACAGTTACCTATTTTGTCTGTTGTACTCTATTTTACTATGACTTTAACGTTTAATGTTCGTTCTTGGATTTTTTTGAGCAATTGAAAAAATGTCCTGGAAAAATGCTCATTTAAAAAAAAAATCTTAGTCTGTGAAGTATGGTAACTGAGTATAAGGAATCATATTTGAAGCAAATAAAGACGGGGGAAAAGTGCAAGTTTCGACGCAAACAAAGTCTTCTAAAAATTAAAGTCAACACTTTTAAAGCTTAAAATTGTCCTTTTTACGGTTTTGTTGGCCAGATTTTTGTTCTCAATGCCAAACATTCATGTCTTTTTGGGTTTAAGATGTCTGACGCAAACTTCCCGGGAAGTGCGTCCTCATTCGTCAAGTCAATTTTTATCTCCAATGGGAGCTCGCAGAATTTGTTGTCACAGTAATTCTGGGGAAGAGTTAGCGAAGCAGGAAGACGTCACGGATCAGCTAGTTATGCTGTCGTTGTTTGACTTTGTCCTTTGAGCCGCAAGCGACCCCGAAGATAACATTTCACTTCTTATTTTCCATCTGCGCAAACATGCTAAGGTCACTTTGGAAGCGCATATTTGGCCGTTTTAGTTCCAGTTCTCTCTATTTTTCGTCTGTCGTGTGCTGTATCGGAGAAATGCGGGACTTGGCGAAACGACCCCGTTTGACTTGACTTTCTTAACAAAAGCGTTTACGTTCAAAGCGACGCCACCTTTGCTAACGTCTGACCTCATTTAACCAAAGTGGCAAGCGGCCAAGTGACATTTTCGGATTGATTTAGCATGCTAATAATCTCTAATGCGTTTGCCTCGTGAACAGCCGCCGTTAAACTCGAAGGCAAACAACCGCGGCTGCTAATTGTCCTCACGGCCCGCCGAGGTGCAAATGAAGTTACGGAGCCGCCATTTTTAGCGGCGTCACCCGGGCTCGCGTTAAAGCCACTGAGCATGTTTTACTCATCCGAGGATGCGTCTTGTTAAAAAGTCTGTCGTCTTTAAGAGGTGATATTATGGAAAATGGACTTTTAAATGTTTGTTTGCAACGGGGAATTGAGCCCGGGGACCCGCGGAAATTGAGAATGAAGGGAAATGATTAAAGACACCCCTATTTTTTGTTTATATTATTGTGGAAAAATATATTCTGACACCCGTTAGTCGTAGTTAACAGGTTTATATGAGCGCTGACCTACCAAGAAAGATATGTTTTGGACCAAAACGCTGACGAAAGAGAGCAGATGTCCTTCGTGTTTCCACTGTACTGTGCTCAGCCTATAAAAGACGAGTCTTGCAATAAAGCCGGTCTTGCCTCCAGTCTGGAACCGGATCATAATCTTGATTTTATTCCAACTCCAATGATATCTATCGATATAATTGCATAGAATGGTCATAAATGTTCCTTTAATTGAAATTCCAAAATCATTTTATGCTGATCGTTGATTCATTTTTCGTTCCGCTTATCCTCACAATTGTCGCGGGGGTGCCGGATCTTTCAGCTAATTATGGGCAGCCATAGTTATAGCCATAGCTATGTTGGCAGCCAATCACAAGGCAGGAAACCGAGTTCACTCTTAAAAATGAATCGGTTATAGATTCGATTTTTAAATGTCTTTTTACAGCCAAAACATTTCAATTCTTCTGCTAAACTTTCTTGGAGGACTTTGATGGCGTTTTAGAGTCTTTCAGGAGACCAAAAGTCACAAAGGACTGTCAATTTTCGTTTTTTGCCATTACTGATTAATCAATTTGCGTTCCGAGCAGCACGCCGTTCGTCCCCGGGTGCGCCTCCTCCACATCATTGCACATTAGCGCTTGAAGCGGCGAGGACGTCAGGGGGTTAACCTGCCAATTAGGTCACGCGGAACGCCGACGACGTGCGAAGGAATGTCGGCCGTTAGCGTTGCGATCGCTGAGCCGTTAAGTCTCTCACATTATCTTCTGATTGATTGTAATAAGACTCACGCTGGTTCGGATTGGAACGTTAATTTGATCTTTTGGGGTTAATTCCATTCTGAATCATGCAGGAACTACGCTATTTTTCTGATTAAAAGTTGCACTGGAGTAAAAAATCATTTGGAGAAGGGATTAGCAGAAACCGAGAAAAAACATTAAACGTTGTTTTGAACCAAATGTACGCATTAGCATAACTAGCTGAAATGTAATTTACATTTTTTTAATCGTCCTTACTGACAGTGAGGACTGAATAAATTAGGTGTTTAAAATATTTCGTTTTTTCACCATTTTGAAAAATAAGAAACTATATTTTTTTTGTTTGGTTCTCTTAATGAATTTGCAAAATACAAATAAAAAATAGATATACATTTAAATTCAAAATACTCGAGAGAATTTCCAGTTTTTGTAATTAAAACAAAACATTTTCTTCTCAAGTCCAGTTGAACTAGAAGAAAAAGAAAGGATGACTTTTAACCCGGAAAATACGGTCAGTCCAATTTCGGAATAAGCTGAACTATTAACGAAAAATCGAAGCGACATTTGTTCACGGCGTAAATATGGACTCCTGACCGTGGTAGTAATAATTCCCGCACTACGAGACTGCCGGCGACCTTGGGAATGTCAAAAAAAGTCTACGGCGGCGGCGTGACGACCAGGTGACGAGCCAGCGCTTCTGACACTGGAAGACGAAAGGTCGCTCATTTAAATAAAAGTCAATAAAGCACTTTTACGGCAAAGGGGGGCAGCGCCGCATCTACTTCTGAGTGCTTTGCTCCCTCCCTCGCTCTCCGATGACCGTCGTCATCTTTTATCGATCCTCACGCCTCCGCAGAGATTTATTAGGAATCTAAACTTCCCATGAGTAGTCGCCAGGGAGGAAGTGAAGCACCTTTGCCGCCACGCTCCATTAAATGCGCCCCGGTTCAAACGGTTTGGCGTTTTCTTGTTTCTTGTCCGGCGGACAAAAAGCCGTCGTAAAAGCTGCTTTTCTCGAAGCTCTAAAGATCGTAATCGTGAATCTAAAAGAGCCACGACACACAAACGGATTGGTCTCTCGTCGTCAACTAGTGCCTAGCCACATGCTAAAAACAAGTGACTAAAATTATGTTTTGTTTTGTTTTTTTGTCACCCTACCAGAATACTTTAACTCTTCTTTAGACATTGAGGTTGATAAATGGCCAATCACAGCACTTTGTCTTCTTATTTTGCAAATAATTTAAACAACTTTGTCCAATGGCTGCCACTCCTCCCACTTCAAATGATTGACCATCTATTGCGTCATGATTGTCACCATAATTACGTACCCGCATCCCATTTTCCTTATTAAAAGACTGTTTAGAAAGAGCGCTCCTATTTCTACGATAAATGTCGCTGGACAAACTGCCTATAAAATCAAAGCTAATGACATCCATTCGTCTGTCCTGTCCAAAAAAAAAATATATATATATGTTTTTTTGCCGACTTAATGGACTTTTCGGTCTCGTATTTCCACGGAAATGCGCTCGCCATTAGTATCGCTTACAAGCGTGTTCGTCTTGTCCGCACCTTGACATTCACGTGTCCGATTTTGGGGAAAAAATGTCTGCAATGCTTAATTAAGTGTGAGATGAGAAAATGCAATCGACCCGATCGATATCGGTCGCTCAAGTCGTATGTGGCGGGTGTGATAAGACACTGGCAGCTGTTTCGATATTTGACCTTTGTGTCCATATCGTCAATAAATACATAGTCGTGCAAATGGCAAGTGTAGCGTGAGCTAACCCTGCCGAAATGGAATAATTAAGATAGCAAGTTTCTAAAAATGATCATTAAAGGTCATCTGGTGTTATACTGGACCCATCGGAAAACTGTGACTGTTCGTTTAATAGATTGGACGTCCTTTAGTATTAATGGGAAGCAACCGGTCAAGTACAGAGTCGAAAAATACACAAAAACACACGACCAAGTTAAGTTATGATTCTTTAAATTCTGGTCAAGCTGCAAGTTACTCTCACTAATTGAAAATGCCTCAGAATTAAGACCTTATAATAATAGCGAAAGGTCACCTGGACAATCGGAAAACCACAAATCCACTATTATTTTCGTGGATTTAACGTGTAGAAACAAGATGGCTACTACCAGGTTAAGGTTCTTTCATTTTCGGTCTGGTTACAAGTCGCTCTATGTCACATGTGTCAAAGTGGCGGCCCGGGGGCTAAATCTGGCCCGCCACATCATTTTGTATGGCCCGGGAAAGTAAATCATGAGTGCTGACTTTCTATTTTAGGATCAAATTAAAAGAGTATAGATGTATATTAAATTTCCTGATTTTCCCTCTTTTAAATCATTAATTGTAATTTTTTAATCTATTTTTTCTGTGTTTTTAGTTCAAAAATCATTTTGTAAAATCTTAAAGTATATAAAAAAAGCTAAAATAACATTGTTTAAGATCTATAAAAAACTGAATATTCAGGGATTTAATCCAGTTCTTTTAATCCATTTATTAAAAAAAAAAATCTAAATATTATATCTAAAATGGTCCGGCCCACATGAAACCGAGTTGACATTAATGCAGTCCGCGAACCAACCCGAGTCTGACACTCTTGCTCTACGTGATCAGAGTCTACGTGGAAAGACCTGGGAATCCACCCGTTCTGGGCCCGGCGTCTTATCTCTTCAATTTTGTGGCCTGGCTCGGAAAACACACTGATAGCGCGTACTTTTTCAAACGAGTCTCGGTTTAGCCGTCGTCGACTGAGAAACGGCGATATCCATCAGCTATAATAACCGGGCCGCTTTGGCGCTGCCGTACTGTACTTGGGCGCTAGCGTATCAGCTGAAGCTGTATCTCCATCGAATAACTTGCAAAAGTTAATTGGATCGGCGAGATGAATAACATGATGTAATACATGCTAAGGTGAAGCATTACACGGTTAGCGTACATACCGCGCAAACAAAGGATCACGAAAATATGCAAGTCGGCGGATGATATTTAAAGATTATTCTTCACGTTTTACTACTTTCCCGTTGCAAGTCATTCATTGAAACATTAATTGACATTGAAAAATATTCAGATAAACTATTATTACAATTATTTTTGGGGCTAAAAAAGATAGAAAATTTGACTTACTGTTTTTTCTGTTAAGGAAAGTTTTAGTGTTCGTACCTCATTAGCAGCAGTAGGCGTCCAATCTCTCAACTGGGATAGTTGGCGTCCATTGTTTGTTTCAGTAATATTGACGGCCATAAATGCCAATCAGTTTTGACTGGGAGGGCTGGCGGCGTTTGGATGATCTTCAGAAAATGTTGTTTATTTTTCTGTGAAGAAAAAGCTTACGTTAACTTAACTCATTAACAAAGATAGATGACAAATTATTTCAACTGGGATGGCTGGCGTGGAATGATGTTTCAGTGCCAGTCTAGTGTGTGCGGGTGGCTTTTATGTGGGTGTGCAAGTGGCTTTTGTGTGGGTGAAAAAAGCAATCAGAACTCAGGAGGATAGGTGATGGAAAAAAATAAGTTTTTTGTTGTTTTTGTGAAATATGAAAAACAAACAATTGTTTTTTGTCATGAACTCAAAAAAGCAGTGAGGTCTTACTTTCATATATATTATTAACCCCTTACACATTTTCAAAAAGACGCACATAATGTTTTTTATTGACTATATGTTATGCTAATTTTCATAATTTATTTGGTCCTCTATATTAAAAGATGTAATTTCTTAAATTGTCAATCACCCAGGAGAAATATCTATTCTTTGGTTATGAAAAAAAAAAATCTTTATTTTGGTGCGACTCGTCATCCGAAAAACACATAAAATGTTAATCTAATATCCCATTTTCCGGGTTGGACCTGCGATTGCCGTGAAAAAACGAATTTTCCTCTATAGTTGCATCCGCATAATGCCTGCCGCTACTATCCGTGCTCTCGGAATATGAATCATAAGCGTGATATCCATATTAATGGTATTTTGCACATAGTGTTGCTCCACTGGCGTGATGTGCATCTCATCTGCAATGCACAAAGGTTGCATATTGATTAATTTGACTGATTTGAGCGCAGAACGTTAGCAGCCTGCGTAGCAAACGGCGTAATTGGATTTCCGCTGCCGGGATTTAACGCCGGAGAACGGGAACCCGAGAACCCTGACCAGGCGGGGGCGCTGTTCGGCGAGGGCGAAAACACGGGATGCATTTCATTTTGCGTTGTCAACTGTGAGAGGAATTCGAAACGAGCCGCTGTGTGTGATTAGGAAATTATCTCATGGCGAGGCGGCATGTGGCTCATAGCCCGAGGGTATTTGTGTACGCGCCTTTCCGAGGAAGCGGCGGGGCAGGAATTGGCGGTGAGCGCAGCTGCGTCACGGTATTGAGGTTCAGGGTTTGAATTTGAGAGATTTTAGTGGTCTCAAACACCGCTGGAAATGGAGCCTGGTTGGGGTGCCTTTTTGTACCTCGCAAAAAGGAAGAATTCTCTCCTACTTGTCCTGAAATTGCTTGTTTTGGAAAGACATGAGTGGTCGAGAGGATATATTTTCCCGCCTGGTGCCACTTTGGGATTGAGTTCCACATTCGACATTGCTTTTCGGGGAAAAACAGTGATGTTACCATGCAGCTCACATAACAAGTAGACTAGACTAAGTGTTGAAAGCATATTTTGAGCGTCATCTAATTTTAATTATGCCTTTTTTGCCTCCACTTTGAATTTAAATGATACATCTGAGCCTCTTTCAATTTCGTCTTACGACTCATCGCACGATAAATACAACGAGTCTCGTCTACCGCTCTTTATTGAGTCGTAAGCCCTTCATCGACGCAGCGGCAAACCGTTCCATAGCTTATTTGTTATTTTGGAATACTTTTTGACAATATTCTATATTGAAAACCCCTGATTACGGAACTTGGACTACTGTATTTTAACCTCTCACCTTTTTTTAATTAGCTTTCTTCCCAAAACCTCTGCGACGCGACATTCCCGTCCTGGGTTGCAGCTTTTCCTCACCCCATTGCATAAGACGCCACAGATGTTGCACTCTTTCTCAGTCCGATTGTAAACTCGCTCGGAGGACGATTAGCGGCGGCGCTGGCAACGGACCGTCTGCGGGATTCTCAAGGCGCCGCCAGCAAAGTCTGGAGAAAAGCGCTTCCACGCGACTATTAGCATCTGCCGCCGACGAGTCGGCGCAAAGAAAGAGCAGCCGATAACCAAAGATGGTAAATGAAACAACAGCTTGGCAAATTTGTAAGCCATCCCCCGCCCCCCACGGCTGCGCCTCCGCAATCTGTTCAGAGCCCTGAAAGAAACACTGTATTTTATTAAAAACCACCAAACCCGCAAGCGCAAGTTTCAAGGGGGCACCCGGGGGCCAATACGATCGTAAATTCGACGGCCGACTGCCAAAAAGTGCCCACAGGAGGCGGCAAACTTTGATTTGAAGCAACAAAAAGCAGACTTGGGGGTAATTGCCTTTACCAAAGCTGACACCGGTATGGGTTTTCGAGGGGGAAAGAGGATTGGACAACTATTGTGTGTATTTACAAAGTCTCCAAATCAGAGCATCTGGTTTCCATCAAACAGTCTCAATCATTTGGCTTAAACAATTGATGTGATCACATCATTTGCGGGAATCGCTTCTCCGATCCGGGACAACATCCCTGAATGTCGAATGTCCAAACCAGTCTCCCAAGAGATGTGAAAGTTCCTAGTCGCAGAAAGTTCAGAGCATGCGAAAGGATACTTTATGAGTACTTCAGCGCTATTAAGACATTCATACAAGGTAGAAAACGTAGGTCAACACTGATAAATGATACATGTGATGATAATAAACTCAACAAAAGGCCCTTAAGGACGCAGTCTTTAGCGCAGACATCAGAAGTTGATCAAAAGACGTCGACTGGAGTGAAGCTGCAGTTTGATGAGCGATCTGAAGTAAAATGCAGCGTTGTCACTTGGCCCGAGATGTATCGCCGACCGTTAGAACGAGTCCAACAAAGACAAAGTCAGAGGTCACGCCGGGCCGGTAGCGGCGGAGTATTCCCTCGCCGGGGCGCTTTGAATAGAACCGGGTCTTAATATCTGCGGCGGTAATGTATTATTTATGAGAGATTTATCCTCATTAGTCAAAGGAACATTCTGACAGCGCAATCATTTGCTTTCCCTCAGAACGGCGTCTGGAGAGCTTTTGAGTTTCTGCCCACCGTCCCGGACCGGTTGCGGTCCAGGGAAATCGGATTGGACGTCTAGTGGCATCAATGCCAGCCTTCGCAATTTCTATAAATATAGTCATCAAATGCAGTGAATTAGGGAATACAGCAGGAGGTTAACAATTAGCCACGTTCTACAATCCGATCACGAGGTCGGGAATTTTTAGAAGACTGGAATTGGGTGAAAAACAGTTTTTAAGATTTGTGGTACATTTCTAAGAGAGCGGAATCGGATGGCAAAAGATTGTGCTTGTAAGAATTTTTAATAGCTACACAGAAGCAAAATAATAATAATAAACATATGTATATTTTGTAATCAATTCATTCCGGAGGTATCAGATCGGAATGGGCAGGTTCTCCAAATCAGGAGACGCAAACTCAGTAGCAAAAATACAAAAATATGTCATCTGCTGATTTTTTGGGGGGTTTGTATTTTTCCCTATGGCAGCTGCACACCGATATGGATCAGGGCGACAGCGCGGTCAAGTACACGCTGTCGGGCGAAGGGGCCGGCTCCATTTTTACCATCGACCAAACCACGGGAGACATCCACGCCTTGAGGAGTCTGGACCGCGAGGAGAAGCCTTACTACACGCTTCGCGCGCAGGCCGTGGACCTGGACAACAACAAACCGCTGGAGCCCGAGTCGGAGTTCGTCATCAAGGTGCAAGACATCAACGACAACGAGCCAAAGTTTTTGGAGGGGCCGTATCGGGCCAGCGTTCCCGAGATGTCGCCAGTGGGTAAGTCGGGGAACGTGACCTAACTTCATTCTTGAGTGAATCCAAATGAGTTTTAGAATTGAGAGGGTGGCAGCAAATGAATGAGAGGATTGGAAGCCCGGTGCCATCATTTGCAGACAAATGTGACGATGGGCAGTGAATGAAAGATTAATCGTCGGAATGGTTTTGGGTTAGGGTTAGGGGGTCTGTGTTTTAGATCAGGGGTGCGCAAACTACGGCGCGATGCCCAGTTTTTATTGGCCGGGAGTGAATTTTGAATATGGCCAGCACAAGAAGCTATATTTTAATCAAACTATTTTATCTGGATTTGAATACAATACTGCATTTACAAATAAGATCTTGGCCATTTACATACTACAGTTCTCAGCATTTGTCCAAAAACCTTGAGTTTCCTTTTGTTATCAATATTTTGTACCACATTCTCCCCCACAAAAGACTCCCAAAATGTGGGTCATAACACTGATTCATTACCTGCGTTCTAGAAAAAGAGCGTCGAGTCTGAGGAGGGAAGCTAGATTTTAAACTACAAAGCACTCACCGTGTTATAATAAAGCCATAAAAGCACGGGTAGCGTTTTATGACAATGCGCATCTTAACTCCGACTTGAAACGATATCTCTCAGGCATTTGCTCGGCGCACCCGTGTAAAATCTGGGTCGACTTGTCATTTCGTCAGAATGAATAATGATATTCCGTCGGCCTTCATTATCTGGGCGACCAGGAGTAAACGCAAACGGAGCCCTGGGGAACTCCACTTTTAATTTTCAGTGGCAATGAGGTGTAACCGCGAATCAACAGTAGGTGAATCCCCGGCCCAAACAAATCCCGCCGGAAGCCGTGAATGAAAGTGTTGGCAAACCGGCGTACAAAGTCTTCTTTTTCCCGTCTGTTGGGGAACTGGAAGCGAAGTATTGAAGCTTAGAGGGGTTTCTCTTACTTTGTTATACTCTAAACTTGACAACACGTGAGTCTTAGTTCGGGGGAAAGCGCAGATAAATCCAAATTTTGAGGGAAAAATTTATAAATATAGTGCAGTTTTAAGTTTTACGAACCCTTGTAGTAGCGCTCCCTTGAAACACTATGTATTCCAAAAACTGTATTAGTTTTATAATTTAGCATACATCGTGTTTCATGGGAGCGCTACTACAAGGGTTCGTAAAACTTAAAACTGCTTCTCCGCGGATCAGGCGTCAACTGTTACTACTAAGGTTTGGACCTTCACAATAAAAGTCCCGTACTTGTATAAACTTACAGAAATCTTACTAATAGAATCAAGACACTGTTCAAGCAAGTAACAATAATAGTGATAATTTTTTAATCAGGTCATTTACGTTGTCTTATGAGTTCAGATTTATTTATTTTCCATGGATTGACAGTGATGTATTTATTTTGTAAATTTTTATGGTAAAGAGGTCAAAAGTCAGAATTTTTTTTTTTCTTTCTAATAACTCAAGAATTAATTTTAAAAATTCAAACTTGCGGCATGTGTTAAGTCCACGATCCAAAATTTCCTGTTTTGCTTTCGGTTCTTAAGTCTGACAGCGCTGTATTTATTTTGTACACAGATATATTTATTTTATAAATTTTCAGGACGAAGGTCAGAAAATGATTTTTTTTCCAATAACTCAAGAATTAGAAAAATAAGATTTTCAAACCAGCAGCATGTGTTCAGTCCAAAATCCAGAATTGCCTGTTTGTTTCCGTTCTTAAGTCCGCCATATTTACAAGTTGTTCCGTCAATTCACTTGTGGACAAGGTGACGTTTGTCGACAGTGTTCTTTTCCAGGCTGCTGGGAAACTACAGCATCGATGTCAATAATGACACGTAATAATTTCCACTAAAGCCTTGAGGGTGAAAACGAAGGCGGCAAGATTTCAATTGTTGTCTACAACGTTAACTTGTATCTTTCAAAAGGCCCATCATGTGTCATGTTGCCGGGTTACAAAACTCCATTTAACACGTGAAAACAAAACGAAAACCTGAGGAAAGTTCACGCTAGAGATTAAGCGAATGACGAATGTGCGTAATTAGCGCAACGCCGGCGTTCTGCTTTGTGTCGCGTATGAGCTATAAATGTAGCAATTTTTGTTGATAGCTTTCATAATGAAAGCGCAGATTGTTTTTTGTTCCGCAACAGTCAGCTCTCTTTGTTCAGCGTTTAGCCCGTCATTTTTCAGCGCCGTTGCGTTTCCAGGCGGAATTTGCCATGGCGGAAACCGAATCGTCCGCAAGGCCACCCGGGCCCCTGAGGGCGCCGGGATAAATAATTCAGACGGTTTTCTTGTTTGGAATGGAAACATGGGGACATCAGAACGCGCAAGCTGGAGAATATTCAAAAAGCGCCCCGAGAAATCCAGGTTCTTGTGCCGAGTCGGACCGTACCGAACCGTCCTTTTTTGTCCGGCAAGGTCGACACGTGCTAAACGTGGCGTGCCTGCAGAGTGGGCAGAAAAGTTGAGTGGATTTATCATGTTGTCAGGGTTCGCTAATTCGGTAACAAGGGTTCAGGGTGAGCGCAGGTGTTGAAAGCGGCGGCCCGGGGATTAGATCCGGCACCCCACATCACGTTGCGCGCCCCGTGTAAGTTAAGCGTGGGTGTCGATTGTCGGTTTCATGCTGAAATTCAAATGAATATTATAGATAGAAACTAGGGATGTCCCGAATCAGAAATCGGACCGGAATTGCTCGGAAATCGGGATCCAATGGCGTCTTTTTCGGAGAATTGGGTTAAAAAGATCGGGTTTTGAAAATGTTTTGCGATGGCATTCAAGGTCACGCCATGTCCATAAGATCTAACACAGAGGTCTCCAAACCGGTCCTGGAGGGCCGCTGTGGGTGCAGGTTTTTGTTCCAACCGATCCAACACAAACAGTTTAACCAATGAGGTTTCTGCTGAAAAAAGAAGCACCTGACTGCAATCCACTGATTACACTTCTAGGATACCAGATTGGTGGAAAGGTTTCCTCTTACCGGTTGGAACGAAAACCTGCACCCACTGCGGCCCTTTCTGGAATAGTTTGGGGACCACTGATTCTAACACTTCCATTTTTCAATAAAAAGTACATTTCGACTCTAAAACAGGATTATGGTTTTAAACCAGAGTCCAGATTTTCAAACCTTAACTTTCGAATCGTGAACTGACGGCATAGTGAGCGGTCGCGAGTGGCCGATCGGGGGAAAGCGCTCCCTCGCTCGCCCCGCAGACTCCTGACATTTAAGATGGAGAGCGAGAGCCCGCTATTCGCGGCCGATCCCCGGGAGAGCGGATCAAGGTAACCTGCCGGAAGACAAGTTGCTCTCCTTTGGAATGGCAATGACGACCTCAGAACGGGAATAAAACCCACAGGCGGGCCCACACAAAAAACAACAACATACCAACTGAAGAAAAATATTTCTTAAAATCACATCTCATTGTTTTCAAACAAGTAGCTTTTTCAGGGACTCGCCTCCTTCTCTGGGGAAGGCTGGCCACAGACAGGCCTTTTCTTAACGGTACTCGGCCGTTTGGTCGCCGGACTTTTGGTCGCCAGACTTTTGGTCGCCCGGAAGGTTATTGATAATTAATAGGCTATTTGGAAAGGGCTGATTTTTGTAAAAGAAGGTAGATTATCGCCATCTGGCGGAAAAAGAACAGTTTTAGGTCTCCTTTGTTACATAACGGCTGCAGAGGACTTTTTCACCAGCAGAGGGCAGTGTTCCAACGGTATTTGTGTATAACGCGCACTTACACTTGAACTTTGCTTCAGTTTTTTGTAACAAAATTTTGCACGTTTTACTCGAATAAATACGTTAGTTGCAAAAAACGAGTTGTGGACTGGCAGAGACAGGATGAAGGATGGAGACTTGGGTGGGACAAGAAGAACTTTTCTTTTAGACTTTTGTTTTTCCCATGCCTGACCGCAGAGATTTTGTTTGAACTCCTGTGATTTGTCCTTATTTTCTAATTTACTTGATTTTGTTTGTATCATTTTATCGTCTCGGAGTCAAGTTTGTACCTTCTTCCGTCCACTAGTGAGAATAAAAGAATTAGCGAATAGAAGCTGTTTATTTGAGAGCACACGAAAAATTGCATCCTCTACAGAGCGACAGCCAAGTGTTTTCCGCCGGGCCCAACCCCTGGCGTCGCCACGGCAACAGCTCTCTGGTTAATAAGATGATTGACAGAACACTAATTAACTGAAACCGATGATCTCGCAAACACGTCTGATGGATTTCCCCATCCTGTTATCGACACGATTTTAGATTATAATAGACTTATTTACACGACGCATTAAAAAGCTCCTATTGCGCTCGGCTGGATTCGACAATAAACGATAACCAGTCATTAACTGATTATCTCTCTATTGGGTGCTCAGTAAAATGTGATTTTTTGTTTTTTACATTTTTATCATTCTTTTGTCATTTACAGCAAGAAAACAATACATTGACAGTATAAGTACACAAACAACATTTTTAAAAACTGTCCTCTAATCCCTAATTTTTGGAGGTAATCAAAGCGCAAGTAATTCTTTTAGCTAAATTTAAGGTTTGTTCTATTGATGACCCTCCAAAAAACCTCACTTTTCAAAAAAATTGTTCACGTTTCTACATTTTTTGAATGATTGATTTAATGGCAGAATTGCTCTACAAATTCTTGCACCGTTATAAAAAATTACCCCCGCTAAATTTCCCCCAAAATACTCACCAATCAACACGAAATTTGCTGGACGTCACGTGCCGAGAGAAAATCCAAGACGCAATTCTGAAATGGAACAGGAAGTAGAAATCAGGTTAAAAATCGGAAAATTTCTGCAAATTTATTCAGCATAAAATTTGAAAAATGGATCCATTAGCAAAACATATAAATTCCCGACTTCCAAACAGCGAACATCTCATCATGACTTTTAATTACAGTGCAGAACCGACCAATCGTGGAGCGATTCGAACGTTCTTAATGTCAATTCATCACGACATAAATGCCGCCATTTCTGACAAAGCGACTGTTGTGCGTAGCCATTACAAAAAAACACCCAAGACAACTCTTCGGGATCAGCGTATCACTCTGACATTAAAAGGTGTTGGCGCTTATTGCGGGTTGCGGTCGCCACGGCAACGGCGTCACGCTCTGCTATTAGGCTCGTCTCTCAGCAGCGGCGTGGGCGGCGTGTCAGAGTGGACCGCCACATCCAACCTAATAGTCGTCTAAGTCTCACTGAATGACGTTTAAATGAGAGGAAGACGCCCACCTGGCGTGGCACTTGTTTTTGCTTCAGCTATTTTTTTTTAACTGCGTGTTGTTGCTAGCAGATGAATTTATTTCTACCGGTTTAACGTGAAAATGACATGTGGCGATTGATGAAAAAATACAGTCGTACCTCTACGAAATTAATTGGTTCCAAGACTTTTTTTGTAACTTAAACATTTTGTAAGTAGAAGTGTACTGTGTATATAAATTCTCTCATTCATTCCACAGTCCTCACACAACTACCAACTAAACCCTTTAAAATTGGTCAAAGTGTCCCAATTTTGTAAGAAAGATGTGAGGAAACACACAAAAACGAGAGAAAATTACAAGGAAATGATTTATTAATGTATTAAAATAAATAAAGCAAATGAAAATTCGTAAGTAGAAGTATGACCGTATACCGTATTGGCCCGAATATAAGACGACCCCGATTAGAAGACGACCCCCTCTTTTCCAGTCCAGTTTGAAAAGACTTTTTGAACACCAAATTATTTTTTTATTCAAAAAAATAATTACAGAACATCTGAAAAAAATAGAACAATATTTTGCCTCATTCAAATCATGCAAAAACTGTCAGATCTTAATATCTGAACATTTAAATATGTAAACTAAATCACCTTCATAAAGGAATGGCTTCTGGGTAAAACGTCTAAACCCCCAAATGTAAACCGACCGACACTTTTTCAGTCTTATTTCAATGCAAAAAAACAGTCTTATATTCGGGTTAGTACAGTATGTGTTTTTGACTTTGAAGAAATCTTACCCGGGCAACCTTAGCATAGGGCGTACGGACCGACGCTAGCTTTTATTCCCATTCTCTCACCTGGCGCAGGATCGCTCCTGTTCCTGGCCTCGGGCGGACATGTTCTATTTAAAGACGCGCAAACACGAGAGCCGCCCAGGACGCCGGTTGTCCTCTGCTCGGCCGCACACGACGACGGCTTTGTTAGCCGCTAATCATCCTCACCTAATGTTTTAATGCCACTGTTTCAAGCTGCTCGGTGGATGAATCTTGTTTCCTGTGCGACGTGTTCCAAAATTAGCATATGAATGCCAGTGGATATAAGCAAAGTCTCGAAAACACGGTTTAGGGTCAATCGTTAACGCTTCCAGTGTTGTTGACAAAAATAGATGTCCAATTGTGTGGGTGTTTTCGTCCTCCTGCTTGATTTCATATCTTGCCTTTGAATCCTAATTTCCCAATATGCAATCGCAGTAGTAATTCCAGAGCATCCATATGTTTACCGTGATGAAACGATTAAAAGCATGTTTGTTCCATAATTGAAAATCCATGGTAAATAATTGTTAAGCAAGGTGGATCCAACATGTAATTACGCTACTTGGACGGGTGCCATGTTAACAGCATTGGCAAACATGGAGAGAAAATAACACTGTGATTTTCCCACATGTTAGCGTTTCTTTCTTGTTGCCGTTTGTTTTTTTAGCATTTCCATATTAATATTATTTTTCTCCACAGGGACGTACGTGACGCAAGTGACGGCCACGGACGCGGACGACCCAACGTACGGGAACAGCGCCAGGGTGGTGTACAGCATCTTGCACGGACAGCCGTACTTCTCGGTGGACCCCAAAACCGGTACCGACCCGGAGTTATTTGCTAAAATAGTTCATTCGTTCGTTCAATTTGTGTCATATACAAGGTGCATTGCATCATAAAACGCAGTAGTGGTGGTCGGTAGGGGTAGTGATAGTAGAAGTAGTAGTATTAGTGGTAGTAGTAGTTGTAGTGGGAGCAGTAGTGGACATGGCAATAGTAGTAGTGGTAATAGGAGTGGTAGTAGTAGTAGTAGTGGTAGTAGTAGTGGTAGTAGTAGTAGTGGTGGTGGTGGTGGTGGTGGTAGTGGTGGTGTTGGTAGTAGTAGTAGTGGTGGTGTTGGTAGTGGTATTAGTAGTAGTAGTAGTAGTGTTGGTAGTAGTGGTGGTGTTGGTAGTAGTAGTATTTGTAGTAGTAGTAGTAGTAGTGGTAGTGGTGGTGTTGGTAGTAGTATTTGTAGTAGTAGTAGTGGTGGTGTTGGTAGTAGTAGTAGTAATGGTGGTGGTAGTGGTAGTGGTAGTAGTAGTAGTGGTGGTGGTAGTAGTAGTGTTGGTAGTAGTAGTAGTAGTAGTAGTAGTAGTAGTAGTAGTGGTGGTAGTAGTAGTAGTGGTGGTGGTGGTGGTGGTGGTGGTAGTGGTGGTGGTAGTAGTAATAGTGGTGGTGGTGGTAGTAGTAGTGGTGGTAGTAGTAGTAGTAGTAGTGGTGGTGGTGGTAGTAGTAGTAGTAGTGGTGGTGGTAGTAGTAGTAGTAGTAGTGGTGGTGGTGGTGGTGGTGGTGGTGGTAGTAGTAGTGGTAGTAGTAGTAGTGGTGGTGGTAGTAGTAGTAGTGGTGGTGGTGGTGGTGGTAGTAGTAGTAGTATGGGATTATAAGTTTCAGTGTGTATTTTCACATTTTTATGAACTTTAAAAGGAAAAAGATAAATAATTAATAGCAGAAATAGTCGTGAAGTAGTGAATTCACGATAAGTGAAGTCGCAATAATCGAGGGATTCATGTAATAGTCTTAGTATTTATTATAAAGCACATTGTGTAAAGATTTACTTACCCAAAGGGATGTAACCGGGGTACTTTTTCATCCCTTTACTTTCATTGCTGTGGCAGCCAGCATTTTTGTTCTTTTTTTCCTAGAATTTTTGGGAAATGAGAAAAATTGTTAATGCATGTTTTCTATGAAATTGCTCCAACAACAATGATAGTTAAAAAATATATATTTGTTAGATCTCTGTTGCCTATATTAACAATATAAAGTTAGTCTTAGTTTTTAAATGTTATCAAATCATCATCATCATCATCATGTTAAAAAAAACCTGATTTTTTTCCCCGTCATATTGCAATTTTTCTCATCATATTGCAACTTTTTTTTTCATCATATTGCATTTTTCCTGTCCAAATATTACAGTTTAAAACTAACTTAACATAATTGAACGCAGGACACTGAGATCGACAAAAATTTGAAGGATTTTAGTCAGAAATTATCCCAAAAATATATATAAAAAGTGAACAAAGTTAGGCAAGACAGTTCGATCGTGAGCTTCTGCTGTTTATCTTAATCCTACCTTTTGTCTGTTTGTATATTTGAATTATTTTAAATTTAAAATCCAATGTTTTGATCGTATTTTGGAAGGGAAAAGCTTTTGAGGTCATATTACAGCGTCCATTAACGCAACACTTTCAGATATCAGGTGCTTGAGTCAATTTCGTGAAAGATCGGTTGTTAACAACGACATTGTTCGATCCAACGTCACTAAAAGTTCATCGTTTATTAACATTTTCTCATTATTTATTAGTTTTTCGATCATTATTCTTGCTTTTAGAGTTAAGAGACGAAAATGCACGCTGATTACCATCCAGTAGTCGCCGAGATCTTATGGTTATTTAATTGGGCCAAGATAGTTATTGGTCGACGCGATCTCTTTCGCATTCACTCGCGTCGTGTTTACATTGTTTCTGCTTCCGGTTTGAGGTCGTATGGTAGTTATCTTGGGGAATATTTGGTAGGATATTTCTTGTTTTGACACAATTTCCGGGTCGTATTCGCGACTAAATCCACGATCTTTAGTTAATAATATTCGATGGCAGTAATTTTATCCAATTTTAAGAATTTATAAGCAAGACAGCTCGTTAAATGGCCTCCGATGTGATCTTACGTTAAGGGAGTACGTTTGTTTGCTGGTTTATTTTCGAAGCATTTATCTGAGTGTGACGCCGTACATCCAGATTTTTTTAATTAATCGGTAAAACCATTGTTTTTACGATTTTGGGGAAGGATAAGAAGCACACTCCCCTCAGATAAACTATTCCAGTTGTACCTCTACTTACGGAATTATTTGTCTCTAGATCCGGTTTCGTAACTTGGATTTATCGTAAGAAGAACATTATATGTAAATTCTCTAATTCGTTCCACCATCCTAAAACAAAAAAACAACTACTAACCAATATTAATCAAGTTTAACCCTTTAAAAATGATCAAAGTGTACCAATTGTGTATGAAATATGTGAAAAACACAAAACAATGAAAAGTATTTCCTAATTTGGGTCTTCTTTTAGTATATTGGAACCGTAATTTGCATAGCAAGGGGTTTCATAACCTGACATTTTTGTATGTATAATCATTCCTAAGTAGAGTTACCACTATATGTCCAATTTAGTTTTTTTGTATGGCAGTTGGCAGTCATGCAATGCTTACCAAAACCAGAAAAAATAAGCATTGCGATGATGGAAGAATGCCAAAGATTGACAGAGAGATGTATCATTGGTCAATGGTCGTTTTGGGGGTGGAGTTTGCGAAAGATCGGTTGTTTTGGCACTGACTTTTGACGTGAGGAACAAATTGATGTTCTGGCTAGTTGGCATCATCCAGATGTTTCCATTCAACGTTTCACCGCTCTGGCGATTCGTCGCTGACTGGCTAACGATTGTTTGCGGTCGCTGCTTGAAAATGACCAAACACAATTATGGCGTCACATTACCGCTGTTATTTAGTCGCTTGTTTATGCCCGTGCTCAGTTGGAGTCAATGCAGTGGAACGGCGATAAAAGCTTGTTGACTGGCATCTGAATTTAATTTTTTTTCCCTCTATCTGAAATTATGAAGTTTGCAAACTGTTCAAAGCAATTTCCAGGTTTTCAAGTCAAGGGCGCCGATTTAGAATACATAGATTAATGGCAAAATGGAAAACAGATCAATTTATTGCAAAATCATCGGACTGTTTGATTTTATAGATCATATTTCAGTGCAAATAGATCGGACATCTAAATTGTTTTAGTCCACAACGATGACGTTAGAATTCTTTTATTTATCCCAAATATATTCTCAAAATTGAGCAATAGATTAATCTATCAAAGTCATCAAATCATCCACAAAAAAAAGATTAAATTGATTAGCCTTATTCGATTGCTGCCAATTCCTCTAGTTAAGTTAGATTGGACATCTGGCTGGTGAATATGCTAATCCTAGAACGTGGTCAATGTTCAAAAACATTCATTTTTAGAGCATTTCTAGTCCGTCAATGAGTTAAAAAGTCACAAATTGTTCTCCAGGGCATGGAAATATCTTCATAAATATCAAAAAAAGCCACACAGGTGGAAGCTATCGCTGTTTGCACCGCCCACTGTGCCGGTTTGGCCGAACGATGACAACCGCAAACACACACCACGCCGCGAGGGTAAATGTTTTCCCGGCTGGACGTCTGCGCAAACACCCGCGGATGAAAAATCCACCGACTAACAGTCAACGGAGGGAAATGATCCTGGCGAATCGAGTCAAATTGAAAGAAAATACAGATTCCAGGTTACGCCATCAAATGTAACGCCTGGAGATTTTGAAGGCAAACTTTCAGCGGAACGTCGCCTCGTTTTGAGACTCGTAAAGCTCGTGTGATCTTCAAAGCGACCTCCGTTCCCGTTTTCTCAGGCGGAGACACGTCCCGAGATAAAAATATGCACTCGGCGTCGGCGCATTTTTCCATCCTGGCGCTCCCTTCCTTTAAATGTCAATCCGTCCGCTCTGACATTTGTGTTTTGCCGCAGGCGTGATCAAGACGGCCTTGCCCAACATGGACCGAGAGGTGAAGGAGCAGTACCAAGTGCTAATCCAGGCCAAGGACATGGGGGGCCAGCTGGGGGGGCTGGCCGGGACCACCACCGTCAACATCACCCTCAGCGACGTCAACGACAACCCTCCTCGGTTCTCCAAAAGTGGGTGTTTTGTTTACGTTTCTCTTCGGTCGCCTATACGATCACCGGAATGATGTCGTTTCGACTCCCACGGTGTAAATTGCCAAGTAACGGAGAACTCTTTCGTCACTCGCCACGCTGACGCAAGAACCTCTTTGAGTGATGGTTCCGTCTTTGAGAGTTCAAAGACGCTCCGTCAAAACGTCAGTCAGGTTTCACCCTCGGTCGCCTGTGTTTTCACAATTCGTACGTTGGAAATCCTTCATTATGAAGCACTCGGCTTGGCGTCGGAGGACGGCAATGGATTGGGGATCCATTTTGAGTGACATTTTTAACAGCTGCCACTTTCACAAGGACAATGAGATGCCGTAATGTCTTTTTAAATACCCGTCGTGTAGAAAAAGCCATTTCCAGAGCAATTGCGCTGGTCAGTAAACTCCTGTCGGTCATTGACTGTTGATTTTAGGGAATTTAGGGCCACTTTTGCTTGATTTTTGGACGACTTTCAGTAGGTTTTTTTGCCAATTCCAGGTCACTTTAAGTTGATTTTGGAGCAATCCGTGTCGGTCATTTCCTGTTGATTAGAGTCACTTTCTGTTGGTTTCAACGCAATTTGTAAAAGTCTTTTCACTGTTATTTTGGGTCAATTTCTCTTGATTTTAGGAGATTTCCAGGTCACTTTCCATTCATTTTGGGGCAACCCGGGGAGATCATTTCCTGTCCGTTTTGAGGCAGTTCGTAGAGGTCATTTCAAGTTGATTTTGGGGCATTTCCGGGTCACTTCCAGTATGTCCGATGAGCAAAATGTGGTATTTACAGTCCTTTCTGCCCTCGTATCAATACTCATAATTGCAATGTTTGTCATGATTGCGCGGAAAGGTCGACTTGTTTTCGCACCAGTGCCCCAACAAGCTCCAGTAAATAAGCCAGCCGTGTTTTTTTTGCCCGTTTCTATATTTAGATTTAGCGTTTAGCACCGGGCACTGTAGGGGTTGACTCATTGCTTTCTAGCACTGTGTTGTAAATCATTTTATACACGCTAAGCCCATCCTGCGACGTAAAAGTTGCTATTTTCCGAACTCAAACGGAAGAATCCCGTCAACAGCCGCCTGACTGAGAATGATATTTAATCAGGATTCCTTTTTTTTTGTTCCGACGCTCTGAAATCAATTTCCTGTGAGATTCCCCCCTCACACGTTCTTATTTGACAAGCTTAGCATTACAAGATGATGCGCTCTTCGAAACGATTTGAGCGAACGTCTTAACGGTTTTGTTTGTTTTCAGGTTTCTTCCACTTACGCGTTCCTGAGTCGTCGACGGTGGGCTCGGCGGTGGGCAGGATCAAAGCCCACGACTTGGACGTGGGCAAAAACGCCGAAGTGGCGTACACTATCGTTCCGGGCGACGGGGGTGCCATGTTTGACATCGCTACCAATGAACACAACCAAGACGGCGTCCTTATTCTCAAACGGGTAAGAGTAGAAAAAGTGATATTTTGACTTTTGCAGTGTAAATTTGGGTTGTTCACTTGGCAAAGTTTGATATTTTGTGGTTGAACCACACCACTCAGTTAAATAACTGGATCTCATGATATCTAGGTAGGTTCCCAGATGAGTTTAAGTTTAAGATTTCAAGACCGGGATGAATCAAAATATATTAAATGAAATAACAGTCAAAGAAAAAAATGATTATGATCTGATCTAAACCCCCAATTGGGAAAAAAAACAGCCAAATATTCAAAACAAAAGCGATTTTAATTAAAAAAACAGTCTATGATCTCAAGCCCGAAGGACCACAAAACCTAAATAAATCCCACACAACATGACCCGAGAACAGCCAAACCCCCAACCTCTTGTCCAATGTACTTATTTTTCTCCTATCCAAATATATATATATAAATATCTATATTGAAAATAAATCTTTCATGGTATAAAACCACCCTCAAAACGACTCCGCGAGGTGAAATCCAGAAGACATTACTAATATATTATACATGACATTGCAGAAGAATACATAGCAACAGCGGGCAGCGTGGCACCCCGCCGAGGGCCCTCCACGACCCCCGAACTTTCATTAAACTCTCCGCATGTCGGCTAAACCTGAACCTGGCTCCCGCGGCCGTCCGGCTGGTCAGGGTGAAGGAGCTCTTTTGGCGGGCCCCACGTTGATTCAGACTCCCGGAGGCCGGCTTTGATCCGCGCCGCAATTTATTTCCGACGCCGTTTCGCCGAAGCGACATTAGAGCAATTAATTACGTCGGGATGAAGCCTTGGAGGTCTTTCGATTCTTATTCCAACAAAGTGAGACGTTACGGTCCTGGACTAAAATTAGGCAGCGAAATGGAGCAGCCACTTGAATCTACGAAACATGATAAGACATGTGAGTTATTAACTTTGGCCTACATGGGCCTGTCAAACCTGCAGCGAGTGGGCCGGGTGTGGCCCACGGGGGGTCTGATCCGGTCCGTGGCTCACTTTTGTCAAGTTTGCCAATTGACTTTTTGTAAAGACTGAAAAAAGAAATGTTTGAAATACTCTTATTTTGTTGAAGGGAAAATAGCAGCACACTACTTTCTATCTTTGTCTGTTCTTTTTTTCTTAGCGCTAGCTCGCTGTGCCTTCAGCTGTGTTTCTCAAGAATAGGTGTGTGCGTACAGAAAAAGAATGAGTGGGTCTATGTACAAAGTCTCCAAATCTGAGCATCTGGTTTCCATTGAACAGTCTCTCTGGCGTAAATTATCGTTGAGATAACATCATTTGTGCGAACCGCTTCCTCGATTCTGGACAGCCTCACAGAATGTCCAAACCCCTTCTCCAGTCTCTCAGGAGATGTGAAAGGTATCCAAAGGTCGTAGACACAGAAAGTTCAAAGCAGGCAAAGGATACTTCAAGCGCTATTGAGACATTAATGTATGGTAGCAAATGTAGGATAACACTGATAAATAATGACAACAATTCCCTCCTGTTGACCGTACAATTTGCTAGATAATATCTTCAACATTTCCCCCCTGTTGATTGTACAATTTGCTCGATAATAACCTCAACATTTCCCTCCTGTTGATCGTACAATTTGCTCAATTCTCATTTCCTTAATAAAACTTCCTTACGGCTTTATTTGACTCATTCATTCTCATGAAAACAAACGTAGTTACACTCAGAGGAAAGTGAGTACTTCGTAGCCGTATCCCCTTACTACGTACACTATTGCACTTATCTCAATTTCTTATTCGCAGTCATATTCGTCTTTTCGCCCCCTGCCGTCAAAATGGCAGCCAATGATTTCAGAAGGAACCTTAAAAGGCCTTAAAAGCAACAGGGAGTGACCTGAAAATGACCAAAAATCAGCAGGGACCGACAAACGAACAAGAAGCATCTTGGAAAGTCCCTCAAAACCAAGAGAAAATTATCCAAAATTTACCCGAATTGGCCTGTAAGTACCCTAAAATGGAAGGGGAAAAAGTAGTGAACCCATTGACAATGATTGCTGTCCAATTCACTTCAACATGCTGTGGATGCGCACCCTTCAGTGCCATTCATGCCGCTAGACGTCCCATTCCTTCTGACTGGGAGGGACGAACATCAACGGCGACCAGTGAGTTCACTTTTTGAATGGTCCGGCCCACGTAAGATCTCGTGGGCAGAAATCTGGCCCGCGAACCAAACTGAGTTGGACACCCCCGGGGCGATACGCTTCAAAACCGAGCCTTAAAATATGCTAACCGCTATCTCCAACATGCGAGAGAAAAACCAATAACAAGTGTCGTGATCGGCAACCTTAGTCTTCGGAAATATGCGCGTTTTGATTGGAATTCTGAACCAAAACACAAAAGGCGGAACTTACCTTATTATGCTTCATGCAGTGTATTCATTAATGTGATTTGTGGACCCCTTGTTGCCATAAAAATAGATTAGTGTACATCTTTCATTGCCTGATATTCCCCAATTTGTGAGCATCAGCGCGTCTTTGGACATGCGTGTCATCCATCATGTCCAAATTCACTCAAGTCAAATAAAGCCTCGCTGCTTCCCGCAGGCTTTGCCGCGCCTTCTTATTTCTCTTCTGAGACGGGGGTGAGAAGACGGTCCGTGTGCATTTAGGGGTACCGTTTTGTTGTTCAAATAATAGACAATGGACCACACACTTGATGGTCTTGGTCCGGTATCGGATTAGGTTGTCAAAGGATGTAGTTTCTGTCTGGGACTCGCTCTTGATCTTGAGTCCTGAAAATCTGCATGCAGTTTCAGGGATTTCAGTTTCTTTGCAAGTCTTGATCTTGACGGTTTTGTAAGTCTTGGTCAGGTGTCACAATCGTCTTTCATTCACTTATCTTCACAAGGGTCACGCTTGTCCCAGCCAATAAAGGGGCAGTAGGCAGGGTACAAGCGGGTACAGTGGCCAGCCAATTGTAGGGCACACGGATAAAAGAATTATAAATTAAAAAAACAACCATGTACACATACACTCATACCTACGGACAATTTAGTGTGATAATTCAGCCTAGAATTCATATTTTGGGGATCTGGGAAGAAAGCGGAGTACCCGTAGAAAACCGACAGGGTCACAGAGAGTAGCTACAGCAACAAATATGCGACTAATCTATTTTTGAAAATAATTTTGCGATGAATTGTTGAATTTGCTCAAATAATCCGTCGCCAACTCAACATTGTTTGCGAAAGCCCGTCAGACGGAAGCAACGCGTGGGTCGCCGGCGCCCACGTTCGCGGCCGGCCTCCCACTGCATGTGCTTTTCACGCGAGTGCTTCTGCTCTCCCTCCCACTCGCATTTGTGTGATGTTCCGGCACTCGTGGGTAAATATGCTCCCGCACAATCCCTGGCCCTCCTTCAAAACCCCCCAAACCCTCCCGACCTTCGCTTGGTGCACACCGCGCTCCCCTTTGGGCAGTCCCAATTCAATTTGCTGGCGCTGGTGTTGCCTTTGAACGGGAATGAAAGGACTAAAAATGTCCGAGTCATGTAGCGCCACTGCTAAACTCATGTGTTAATGCACTTCAATTAAACGGTTCTCCACTGTGGCTTAAAATTGGTGGACAGGCTCCCATTTTGAAAAAAAGAGGATATGCTTGAAATGGTAACTACGTTCGCAGAGGGAATGGCTGAGAGGATAAATGATATAAAAGGGAGGTAGATGCACTGACTAGCAAGGAAAATGAAATGTGCAAAGACAGAACTTTGCAGGACTGTTTCGCTTTCAAACCAGCAGTTTGAACACCCGGATTTTCCAACTAAAAGACTTGAATTTTCTCAAAAGCTGGCAGTTCGCCTTATTATCCGATGCGCCTTATATATGGATCAAAATTGTGTAATCGTTGTATGAAATTTTGAATTGGATTTATTTATAAAGACACAGCATATATAAGATTGTAGCCGAGGGCTAATTTCCCTTGGGCAGGTTGAAGGTAAACAACGACACATACACACCGATAACACAACACAATAACACAAATACAACAACAAATACAGACACACACAACTAGCACAGTTTTAGACAGTGTTGTGATGGCAATTTTGTTGGTCTAACAGCTAGGCTTTAAGATGATTGACCAAGAGGTTCAGAGACGGGAGTTCACGTATGCTAATTGCTATTGACTTCCAGTTATGAGAATGAACTCTTTTTGAAGGGAACTACACAGTCACCTCTAGAGCCAGCCCTTGTTTTGATGTGTTGGAATTTTTTGGTACAAAATCTTGCAGTGGAGGAGGAGCTTTGTAATGGAAGATGTTTATTGTACGAAATTCCCTTTAGCACAGCTCCATCTAGAAACCAGTTGAAGCTAAATACCCTGAGTGAATGAATAACCGTATATTATTTCTATTGAGTGTGTCTACTATAACAGTAAATAATAGATTCATTCCATTGAGTCAGTGACGGCGGACCGCTGAGTAATAAAGTACACAATAGGCAGAAGAGTCGTGATGAAGAAAAGACCAGAGGTGTGAGCGAGTCCGAGATAAAGCCTTCACGAGCTTCTCGCTGTGTTCCGACCCGCCCACTCCATTGTCTTATTCGGGATTGCCGCAATATCCCCGGGAGACCAATCCTTCTCTGGCCCCGTTTGACTTTCCGCGCACACACACGGGCGAGCAGGAGAGCTTCATTGTGCGCAGCCGGGTTTGGCACGAGCCAAATTAGAGAGTGAGGAAGGTTGGCCACGATAAGAGGATCAGGCTGAGTAATGGGTTCAAAGGATGATCATCTGTTTCCCAGCCTGGCGAGGAAGAAAAAACAGGCGTGAAGGGGCCTCGCGCATCCCATCTGCTAAACGTAAGATTACGTGAGACAATAGGTAAATCCGCCAAAGAATTCCCGAAGAGCCGCTCGGGCCGATGACACGCGGCACGGGGAAGGACGCGCTGACAAACAAGGGGCTCGGGTCGCCTCGCCGAAAATCGCTTCCCGCCCGATTAAACGTCGCGTTTGTCCGTTTGTTTATTTACCTTCTCCCGACAGACGAGGTAAACCCGGCGTCGCGCAAATCTGCTCCCGCCAGCCACGAGGGGGGGAGGACCTGCATTGTTTGAAGACGGCATGTGTGGCATAATATTTGCCTGGCGCGCACTCGCTCTGCGGGAAGACGTTTAAATAATACGGGTGCAGACTAACTCAGTCCCATGCGGAGCATTCATAGTCAAGTTTAAACACATGTCTTTAGCGGAGTAGCTATTACGGTCAGTTGACTCCATACATATGGTAAAGTCTCACTTTCAGATAAGTTAAGATTTGTTTGTGTTGTCATTCACCAGACCGGTCTTGAAACCTCATTTTTAGGGTCTCGGTTTTTCTCGGTCGCCGAGTTCTGAGATCGAGGGGTCGATCCCGAGTGGGTTCCATCCTTTCTGTGTCAAGTTTTCCTGCATGGGCTCGCGTGGGTTTTCCCCGGGCACTCTGGTTTCCTCCCGCATCCCAGAAAAATGCATTGTAGGCTCTAAATGTGAGTATTGGAGTTTGAACAAATTCCCAGACAGGAGGAAGGACCCGCTTTTTTGCAAAACTGAGCATTTTAATAGGCTGAGCACAGCACGGTGAACAACATGAAAGTTATCTGCTCTCTTTCGTCGTCGTTTTTGGCCAAAACACGTCATCCGATATCTTCCTTGCTAGGTCAGTCCGACCCCTGCTCATATAAACATAGGATGCTATCTGCGACTAGCGGGCGCCACAATATTCCACAATATGAGAATGGTTTTCCATCTACTTGTGCCCGGCGATTTCGACTGTCCCCCGCCTGGTGCCCATACTTGCCTGGGATAGGATCCAGAGACCACCTCTCCGGCGGAGTCTCAGAAAGTTTTTTTGCTCCTGGAGTTGTGAACAAGCTCTTAAAATGGCTTCGGGGTGACAGTTGCTCGTGTATTTTGGTTCAGTAATCTTCAAGTAGCAGTTCTCAGAGGCCAAAAGTTTCTCAATTCACCGCAAACCGTTCAAAGTTATAAGCATATCATTAGCAAAACCCTTCAACCACGGTTCAAGTCCAAGCAGCGGTTGGCTCATTCATTGATTTGCTATAATTGTTCAATCCACATGACTGAATCTTATTTTTTGATCTTTACCAAAGGTGTGAAGCTGCTACGTGTTGCCATGGGGATGCTAATGAAGGCGCTGTGACTCAGGCTTGATGTGGTTTCTATTTCAGGGATCCTCACGTCTCTCATATGTCAAACCACATGTCAGCCAACCTGCGGCGTGAGCTAGCTTGTAGTTATTTTAGTGTTGAGTAGAAAACTGGTCACGTGGGAGATTCTCAGACTGGTCGCCTGGTAATTAAACCCATCTTGAGTGCAGGAAAGTCAGCTAAATGAACCGCGACACCGCCCACGACAATCTCCCGTTAATGCAAGGTGATCCTCTTTTATGAAAAGCCCGTCGAAAAACCACTCACAATTTAACAAAGGTAGCTTAGAAGCAGTTCCGTCTTCCAATAAAACGAAGATAATCCCATGCATTTCCAAACAAAGTCGACTATCTTTTCCCTCCACACAGAGAACACAAACAGCTCACAAACACTTTCATTTGTCTAGATGCATTTTGGGCGTCCCAAATTTCCAGTCAATAGACGAGAAAGTACAAAAACCAATCGAACGGAGAGTGGTAAAATACTCCTAATGTTTAGCCGACTGAAGTCCAGAACAAAGTGGGACAACACTGAAGAAAAGCGCACAGTTTATCATTTTTGGAGTGGGCGGTCCTCTTTGTACATGCAAGGAAATGTTTTGGATATGTCGGCGGATTGGGGGTTGTCTTATAGCTGCAGGGAAGGCCTTGTTGAACTAACAGGAGGGTTCTCTGTCAAGAAACTAGCCTGCAACTAGATAAGCAGTTGACAAATGGAAGGACAGATGGCCTCCGTCCCCTATAGACCCACTAAGAAAAACAATCAAGGGCAACTCTCCTAGCCACTGGCGTTTTCCCACCCAAACCTGACTGACTCTGAGGCCTAAACCAACCGGAATGAGGCCGAATTAAGATTTACTGAAGTGTTCATTCTTGCAGTTAGCCTGAAAAGGCTATTGCTAGAGCAAGTGGATGTCGGAGGGCAAGGGTTAATCTGGAGATTGGTGTCAAAAAGTAGGGGTTCATGAGCAAGGCCACGAGGCGGACCCGAGTGCGTAGAGGCAGGGATACACGGAGGGGTGTTGGTGGAACTCAAGAAATACAAATTCCTAACAGAAACCAGAAGAGGCAAGCGAAGGGAAGGTTTTTCAAGTAGTCTTAACTTTGGGACCAAGGCAGGGAAGTGTACGGCATGACAGGTCTACGGTATTCGGACATTTCAACACAAAACCACGAAGCTCACGCACGGATTGTGTCACGAGATTGCCTACATCTGTCCAAGGTTTGAGCTCGGGTTTCCGGATGCGACTGTAACTTTAGCTCCGCCGCTGAAAATGCTGGCAAAAATAGAACTGTGTAGTCAACAATCTTCTTGGGGGGGAAAAAAGGTAAACGATCTGACATGGGCAAAAATGCACAGAGAAGTGCGGCATTTTTCCTCGGAATTGGGTTAGCGGATGAAAAATCGTCGAGATTCCGCAGATGAACCGAGAACAAAATGACTTAAAGAACCGGTTCCTTTCTTTTCATTTGCTCCGAGTGTACATTTGCGCGAATGTGTGAGTATTCCGTGGGTGTGGGCCCGGCAGGGGAAAAGCCTGGATGTGGGCTCGCTGCTATTGATCCCGGATGAGCTCAGTTTAAGCTTCTCCAGTCAAAGCAATTGACAGTATTGAGGCGAGGAGCCTTTTCATCCTCCCTGCCATTAATTAAGGACTTAATTTCACTAAAGCCGGCCAGTGACCGCGCTCCATTTCCTCCTTCATAAATGTTATTAGTGGTCAGATTGAAGGGGAAATCATTCCCCAGACTAGAAAGAAGCGGTCAATCACTCCACGCCTTGAAAAGAAATGATAGAGAGCTGAGATTGGCGGCAGTTTTTCCAATCAATGTTTGACCTCGACTGTCTCCGGGTTTTTGGACATCATGGTGAGGACTTACATAGCGCTTTTAGATACACGGTTCTACTCCGGCCAAAGCACTTTATAGCTGCCAGCATGAAAGGCGCTGCTCGTCTGAGGGCAGTGCCTTGCTCAAGGGAACTTTCGACAGTGAGTAGTTGTAGCCTGAAATCAAACCGCCGACCCTTCGGTGCCAGGTCAAAATGGATGGGACGTCGCTTGCCAGCATTGGCAGTTAATGATTGGTTCATTTATTTTCTGAACCGTATTATCCTCACTAGGGGGTGCTGGAGGCTATCCCAGCTGACTTCAGGCCTTAAGCGGGGGACACCCTGAATCGGTGGCCAGGAGACGGACAACCAATCATAGCTAGTGGCAATTTAGAGCATCCAATCAGCCTACCGTGCATGCTTGTGGAACGTTGGAGGAAACCAGAGTCCCCGGAGAAAACCCACGCAGAACGTGCAAACTCCATGCAGGTGGACCAACCTGGATTTGAACCCAGGGCCCCAGAGCTGTGAGGCCGAATCAGGGCCATCCAGATTTAAAACGTAATATGATTCTCGCTCAGGGCGGCATCAGTACGCAGGCGAGTTTGTAGTCTGTTTCCTTTTCGGGGCAGACACTTGTGAAGGTTATAATGTAGCTTAAATAATGCGCTGGAGATTTTACATCAGAGCCGTGCGGCTGAAGTTCGGGAATTGCTACGCGGCTGCCAGTTAACGACACCTGATAGCGGCTGAGGCTTGGCCACTGGCATCTGAGCGCCGGCTGCTCGCCCACAGACCAGACCGGGAATTAATCCATTGATTACATCGCCGAAGCCTTCCGTGGGAGGGTCGGCCGGGCCGGCTATTTCGAGATCGGCGGCTATCTGAGGCCAGCCAAGGCACCGGGGGGGAAACAATACCTCAAAACGGCGGGGGATCCGCTCGGACGGATCAGAAAAATAACGCCTCGCCTGGCGACCGAGTACGAAGTGTTTGAAATGTGTGTTTTTCTGTTTGATTTAGCCGCAGTGTGCGCATGATGATGAAGTCATCCATTTTTTGAGGATTACTTCAAGGTTAGCTAACACGGTTCGATTTATGCCAGCCCACTTTCCCAAGGTGGGCTCTTTTTCCATTGTTTTGGGCGTTTTTCTTGTGGACTTGTCCGTAATGAGTATTCGTGACTGTGTATTAATATCTAATTATAATCTATATATAAAAAATTGTAAATGCTGTACTCAGTGAAAATAGTCCTCCACTTGAAACAGTCCAATAAAATCAGGTTAAAGTTTGTGATCCAAAAAAACAGGTTGATGATTGTATAATCCAGTCCCCTTTCGGCGAGGTATACAGTTTTGCATTCGGGATTAAACATTTATAAAACCACTCATAATGGAGAGCTTTTGTCATCCAAGATTTTCTGTTGCTCATCCAGTAGACAGGCAGCAATGCCTCTTTGGAATTTTTCGAGGCTCACTCACAGTTCTGGTGCTTGGCTGAGGCTCGCATTCAGGGTTTTTGTCAGGAGCTGAGCTATCATACAAGTTCTTGGCCTTGGTACGGATGATGTTGGTATCCAGAGGAATGTTTTTTTTCCCTACATTTTGAGAACCAGACTGAGATGGCATTCTCCATTTTGATGAGGGTTTTATTCCTCGCGCTTGGTTTGGCTTGTGGAAAGTGTGGCCATCTTTTGAATGTTAGCCTCTTTTTTCATGTGCCGTATGATGCCGTAATGGCGCTCGACATACTTTTTCAGCTCTCGAGCAACTTAACTTTTTCAGCAACCATCATCATCTTCCATTTTATAACCATAAATAAGAGGAGCAATTGGCCGAGATTGACAGGTATGGAGATGTTGTTGAAGTTTGTTAAAAGAAATCATTTGTCAAATCAAGTGATGGCACTTTGAGACGCAGAAACCAGTTTCACTTGAATTGCCGAGTTTTATAGTTCGGCAATTTCACTGCAGACAATCCAGTGTCTGGAGAAAATGTACAATTGATTATTTTTTGTATTGTTGGTGAAAACTGAAGAGAAATAGTTCTTAGAATCACATGTTTTCCTTAATTGTTTTCAGATAAGTAGATTTTTTTAGCTATCTTTTGGTTTGGAGACAGAATGAATGTGGAATTTAAGATCATTTGTCTTTTACATAGCTAATTCAATTATCTTGTACCTTCTTCTGTCCCCTTGCAAGGATAAAATAATTTGCGAATAGAAGGAGCAGACCACTCCAAAAATCTCATCTTCTACAAAACCCAAAACACATTTTGTGTCAGTTCTACCACATTTGGTAACAATAACAGGCTTGAAGTGTTCCTGGCCTAAAAGTGGCATTTGTAGTCAGTCACAGTCGGTCCAAATTGGGTCTGGACAGAACGGGGCCACTGGCAAGCGCTCAGAATGGTCCGGCGTGGGGCGACGGAGGCAAGCGAGGACACAAACCGACGTGATTGATTGCTGCACAATAAAGCCAGCATCCCTCCTTCCTCGCCAGTGCTGATGGCGGTGGAGAGGAAGGTGCGGGGGGTCTCTTTGGGCCATGTAATCTTTTCTCTCCCGATGACGAGCTTATTGAACGCAGTCCAACGCCCAGGGCACACTCGGCCGAAAAGAAATCTCTGCTGCCAATTCGTTAGCTCGCCGTAGAAAGTTGACGCCGGGCTCGGGAAAAACTCTCCATTCGGTTTGCCGACCATTTTCTCAGCGAGTGGTCCGCTTTGTGAGATGACTCCTGATCCACTTTATCGCCTCTCAGGCCAAACTTTAGACCCATCTTGATGTTTTCAAGGCTTGCTATCAAAAAACATGGAGCGTTTCATTGTGGGAAACAAATCGCAGCTCTAATGGTTCAATCTATACGTCGAAGGAGGAAATTTCGGGAGCTTGTTTCCCGCCTGAGGCAGCTGGTACATTTTGGGCACTGTTCCACTTCTGGCACCCTTCAAAAGATCCGCTCCCGACTCCCGGGAGAGTTCTGGAGCCGTCGTCACCTGACAGGTTTTGCCGAAACAGCACGTGGGGTGCCGGGGAGCCGCCGGTCTTAAAAATGCAAGTCGTTGCTTTCTGCTATTTGCATTTCTTATCTCCACACGGGGAATCATTTGTTCAACTCTGACAAAGAGCCGCTCAATCCACCAATGTACTGTACGGTAGCATTTATCGCTATTTAGAGGGTGCATTATTGTGCCAACAAAAAGTGGGAGGTAACATATAAAAAGCTTACGCTGCACTGACTGACAATGTTTAGAACGAGTGTCTAGATTTTTCACATTACGAGCATTTAAAAAGAATGCCCAGGGGCGTACACGTCGAATACCTCGTCGTAGGGTCAATTTTGCACGCTGTTGATCGGGAGAAAGCTGTAACGTTGTAAAATTTGGGAAATTAAACCGTAAATATGTCAGGTCTGCAAAAGTGGGACATCTCTAAAATGGGTGAAAATTGACCGAAACTACATTAAAAAGAACATGGCGCTCACGCAAAAGTCTGACAAAGACCATTACGAGTTTCTAACATGCTATTTATCAAGGGAGGAGCTTAACGGTGTGAAATTGACAAAATACAACCGTAAATGTGTCATGTTTGCAAAAGTCTGACACCTCTAAAATGTGCGAAATGGCCCAAAATTGCACATCCAGAACAAAATCTACTTGTTGGATTCAGCGAGACTTTCTGTCTAATTCTTTAGAACACTATTGCACTGTATACCACGGGATAATTAAATTTGAACTTTGTGTACAATTCCTAGGAGGCGCTACCGAGCCGTTGTTTGTGCATGCTAACTATAAAACATTTCCATTACGGTACCTGCTCCTGTGTCATTGAATTCATTTCTTGGCTCGACTTTGACTTTCGCTCACGTGACGCGCGTTTTTAATGATTCATAAGTGTCTTTGTAAATCTATAACGGGGCGCCTAAGCAGATTTAGCGGTGCCGCCGCGTGCCTGACACATCCAATATTTTTTGCCGTTTTTCTCCTTCTCTTTAATCTCCTCGCGTAACACCTTTAGCGTTGCATTGCAAACAAATGGAATCAGCCTGCTTGTGATTCCAAGTGATGCCGACTCCCCCCTCCGGGCCCTGGCGGCAGAACGCCATCCCCTATCGCCGTCCCCCCGCCCCCTCTCCCGCGTATAATGGCTGGCGTAGGTGTGAGGAGAACATTCAATATTCTGCGACGAATCTGTCTTTGACTCCCGTGTGCTGCTTTTCAGGGACTCGAGTTGAAATGAAAGCTCGCTTCATGTTGACTTCCCGGCCTGGCCTCTCATTTGCAATCCTTCGCCGGAGAAAAGCCGTAACCCGATTGGCTGGCTACTCTGTTGTTTTGTCTCAAGCGGTCCTTCTCAAATGTTGGACTGTATTCAGATGTCCGAGGAATAATCAGTGGCTCGCGCGACCGCCGGTTGGCGGGATGGCGCCATTAGCTCGGCGGCGGCATTAGGCGACGGCTCGTGGAGCGGCTCGGGTTCTTTTGTGCGTCAGTTGCGGTGCACTGAAGGTGCACATTTGCATATCAAAGGCCATGAGAACATGTCTGGAATTTCAAGTGACTTCTGTTGTGATGTGCGCAAGGTAGAAAGAGGCAGCGGAAATTCTACAGTCGATACGCTTCCCGGTGGCGCAGGCGCCGGACTCGGATCGTAATGAGGGGCTTGAAATCCAGGCACAGGTGCGCAACCGCCGCCTGGCAGCCAATCACGTCAAACTAGGTCAAGGAAAAAAAAGTCGGAGAATGACTTCTTGGCGTATTTCCCTCGTGGCCCGTAGTTTGAAGCTATGACACATTAGCTCGTCTTTTCATTAGCGCAAAGCTACTCGTCGCCCCCTAATGGCGGTCCGTTAGTCCCGAGAAATGACAATGAATGGAATGATGTTTCGATTTAAACACGTCACTCTTGGAATTCCCGATTCCCTTCATTTTTTATGTTAGCTCTCCAAATAAATCTACTTTGATCAGAAATCTCATTTGCATAACGAGGAAAGGTCTGCAATGCCCCAATCAAGCCCATCTGCTCACTTGTGGGAGGGTTTTGTAACCCTAATTGAGGATTTATGATACATTTATTTATATCCGCTGCCTACACGTAGAACTATTGACCCATCTCAGTAAATATAGAGTTGCTAGTTGCTACAAATGTACAACCCACTAGCATAATGTTAGCTACTTAGCCCTAACTGGCTAGACTCAGGTCTGTTTAGCTTTCAAACAGTTGTCGATATGCTTTAAAACATGAAATGGTTAATCCTCGGATTATTCAGGATCCAGGTCATCCTCTGCCAGACTAGTTTTGTTGATTTAAGAAGTTTTTGTAGACAGTTATGTCCACCATCGATCCTAAAGGATTCAAGCTTAAAAGGCGTGCAAGCGAGTTGCCTCCACAACACAATAAACCCCCAAAAAAGCAAACCTGTCCTCTGCCATTACAACATCTACCGGCATCGAAAAACCAGTTGACCCTATCTTCGTCAGCCTAGCTTGAACATGTATTTGAGATTATACGAACTGAAAGATTGTTTGTCCGTTAGCGCATCAGCTCTTTCTACATGGAAGATTAGTGGGCAGGAGGCAAAGGTAGCTCTGATCTCCGCGGGTGAAGGAGAGCTCCACGCTGAGAGGAGCTATTTCTCTCGTTTTGCTAGCGGTGGAGATCCATCGCCAGACGGCTAATGAGGATTCACGCGCGGCACCCCGCCGGCGACCACCCGGCCGGCGGCGCGGCCCCGCGTCCACCTGCGCTTTAGCTGAACATGATGAGCGGACTCGTTTGAAGCGTGTTGCTAGCTTGCGCCACCGTACACGGTGTGGCGTCGTTGTCAGGGTGGAGCGTTAGCGCACAAAAATTCGGTCAATTTGTTATTATTTTGCTTGTTTTTCATTCATTCATCTAAATCGCTTACTATCACAGGTACTACGGGGGTGCTTGAGCCTTTCCCAGCTAACAACAGTCAAGAACAGGGCACGTATGGACCAACGACCATTCACCCACTTGTTTTTTTAAATTATTTCCATGCCACGTTCACAAGGCGAATTTAGAACGACAAGAATATCGAAAATATTAGGAGATTAAAGTCACAGTACTATGAAATTAAAGCCACACGCTGTGATACAACAGAACTTTGCGATATTAGTCGTTTTACAGCTTCTTTTTATGCTAACTGAACTGGAAGTTGTTTGGTTTTATATGGTAAAGTGACATTGACATTATTGATTTGGAAAAGAATCATTTCAGTGCATTTTTAATGGACAACCATTAAATTCACGAATCAAAATACACGCCGCTACGTATATAGAATATGCTGTTTCGCCTTTGGGCTTTTATAGCTTGTACACATTTATTGGTGCTAGCGGTTGCTATATTACGTGCAATCAAAAATAAAGCCTTTACCGCGATAAGTACGAGTATATGTTGGTCTTGCACTCAAATTAGCCATCAAAGGCCTGCTTCGCTTTTGGCAAAAAAGCACTCAAACGCCACTTTTATAACCTCGTGTTAGTTTGATCAGAAGTGCACTCCGACGTCCACGAAAAGAGATCCCAAAACACGTTCTGATCCAACGTTCAATTCCGGAACTGATTTGCGCCACGTGCCATCGCCGTTTGGCATTTCAGGCCTTTTCGGAGCTCGGAAATTTGTCCTCGCTTTTCTAAAGTGTAAGCGTGGCATCTCCGAGGCGAGGCCCGCAAAAGCACAGAGTGTATTTCCCGATGCACTTCCCCCGTGCGGCGAGCAGAGCCCGAAGCGGTAGCATCTGCCGCGCTGTAATCAAACCAATCACAGCGGTTGATGGTCAGTGATTGCTTTTGGATTGGCAGGACTTGTTTTTGCGCTCTTGCTCTCCGTCTTTCTTAGAGATGGCCGTCCACCGTAAGACGGCTGCAAAATCAAGGAGACGGACAGCAGAGGAATCTCTCGGTGGAGTCTCAATCTGGGTTTAAGACATTTAAAGGGTGTTTGATATTCTCACCAGAACTGGTTTTTCGATAAGGTCGTGGACCGCTTGCCTCTTTTTTAGAGGTTATTTTGAAGTTATTTTAAGCTGGCCTGAGGTTGACATCAGGCGCAGTGCACAGCCTCAAAATAAATATATAAATAAAAACTGCTGTAGGACGATAAAACAAAGACGACAGGTCGCTGGAAAAGCATAAAATCTCTTCTCCGAGCTGTACTTCGTCGAGTTCAGGTGGGAGGTCACGTTAAAACAATCATTTCCTCTCATTCCAGAGGTCTTTTAACCTTTTTTCAAACAAGCTGCCAGAGAAATCAGGCGTCCCGGGGCGACGGAGGGAGGCTGGCCGGCCGGCGGGCTGGCAGGTAGCGTTGCTGCCAAGGTGCCGCCTTGTTAGTCCATTTGAAGAACACGGAACGGCCGTGTCTCTCGTGCGACTGCGGCGTCGGCGGAGCGTGACGGCGGTCTCGCCTGAGAGGGCAGCAGACAGGCGCGGGTCAGAACGCTAGCGTGTCGCCGCTGTCAAGGCGTTCGCGCCTCACGCGTCGGCAATGCGCGTTCGTCCGCTCGCTTTGACTAATTGACCCTGAGTCCACGTGTCGGAAGCCGTGGGTAGCGCTGACGCGTCAAGCCGTCCGACTGCTTTTTCTTGACGAGAACTTTGCGGCTCAGGGGGCGAAAAGTTCAGGCGTTTTTGTTGGAAGATTCATTTCAAGGTGTCACCTGCCAACGAGGGAAATTAGAAGTTTGTTCCTCGGATTTACACTTTCTAAGGCTTTTCACCCCATTTTTTCAGGTACACGGTGGACAACTAGGTTATACTTGGGAGTAATAGAGATCTTTCATTAATTTTCTGAACCGCTTTATCCTCACTAGGGTCGGAGAGGGGTGCTGGAGACTGTACCAGCTGACTTCGGACACCCTGAATCGGTGGCCATCCGATCGCAAGGCACAAGAAGACAAAAGACACCCAGGGACAATTTAGAGTGTCCAATCAGCCGGCCGTGCATGTTTTTTGGAGTGTGGGAGGAAACCGGAGTACCCGGAGAAAACCCACACATGCCTGGGAAGAGCATGCAAACTCCACACAGGTGGACAGACCTGGATTTGAACAAGTGCTAAATCATGATAGACCAAAATGTCAAAATGGTATTTACATTTTTCAGTGGGATTTATTGGGAAGGTCAAGAACTGAATATTTTTTGGATGCAAAATGTGTAAATTCTGTGTTAATGTTTTTGTGAAGATTTTCCTGGGATTGTGTTGATCTGTGTGATGTTGACAAAGGGAGGTTTTTGATCAAAAATGGTCATTTTGGGGAGGGGGCGTGGTTGTGTGAATCATGTGTTCATGTTCAATCAATGTTTTGTCATATTTGAAAAGAACCCCCCCAACTGTTAGCCATGACCGATTTGGAGCCAATTAGGTGTACGCCTAGAGAAAATTGTTGGGTACATCCCGTAACTTCCCCCAAATGGCGGTCAAACTGTACATTTCTGTATTTTGTCGTGAGGAATTCTGCCAGAATGTCCCTCTGAAAACAAATTGTCCCCAAACCAGCAAGTCTCCTCCCGAACCCACACACAGGTGTCAATGTTTCCTAACTAGCTAGCGTAATTATCGCTATTATTACTCGTACGTGGGTGCCGGCCATTACTTCTGCGGATGCGGGGCACGGAACCGTTTGGCCGCCACCAATGCGGTCCATCCATCTGGACCGCGACTTTCAAAAACAACAGTTAGAAAATGGATGTTCTGGGTAATGGCACCATAATGGCTGCAAATGACAAATAACCGGCGGTGGAGGTGATCGTTACTTGAACGTGCCGTCTTATTTTTGTCCCGCAGCCTCTGGACTACGAGAGCAAGAAGGCGTATACCTTCAAGGTCGACGCTTCCAACGCTCATCTGGATCCCCGATTCCAGACCTTCGGGGCCTTCAAAGACACGGCGACGGTGAAGATTAACGTCCTGGATGTGGACGAGCCCCCGGTGTTCAATAAGCCCGCCTACGTGATGGATGTCTACGAGGACACGCCGGCGGGGACCATCATCGGAGCGGTGACGGCGCAGGACTTGGACGCCGGCGGCAGTCCCGTCAGGTGCGTTTTCGAACTTCGTCCTCGTATGTTCAACGGCGGTCGAGTATTTGCGTGCGGGGAAAAGACTCCGTTTTGGCGAAAAGAAACCGATAACGAAGTTGAAGGATTGCAGGATTTTAAACAAATGTGTGGTCAGATAAAGGTTGGGGCGAAAGGAAACCATATTTTAGTTGAGGAATGTTGGCTGACCAAGTTTCGAAGGAAGTTATTTACTTGAAAAATGGCAACAAAAAATGATGGAGTCGGATGAAGTTTGGGGCGAAAAAAGGGTCAACATTAAAAAACTAAAGTCTGAAGTTTTTGTTTTAAGGACGGAATGAACATTTTATCAAACACAACAGACTGTTGTTTAGTCTCATTAGTTTTTCTTGTCAAAAAAGGATTACAATTTCTAAATACCCCGATATGCACTTTCTTCTGTCGTCTTCGCCGCAAAGAATTTATATAAATTTAGAAAAAATTGGCATGGAAATAAGCAATTCCAAACCTTAATCCCTGTTTTTCGATCAGGTCTCCACATTCCCCACCGGCTAACAAAAGACATCGTCAGACACAAAGAAAACCCAACACAATTGTTTCCGATTAGCGCTGGAAATATAATTATAAACGCAAACGAAGCGCTCTAATGAAGTGCTTTCGATACGAGGCTGATTGGGACGAAGACAAGGCGTCCGTCGGCGATTGGGCGGCGCGTTCCGACCCTCTTTTGCGTGATTGAAGCTTTTACGTCTTTTAATCTACTCGTAGACGTCGCCGGTCCTTGTTCATCAAGGCCGCCGCCTCTTTCCGAGCAGACGACTTGTGTCATCAGCCGCGGCCGAACAATCCATCAATCAGCGGAGAGTCCCGATTGCCTCGGCGTCATCGCACGGTGACTCTGAACTCGTTCTGACCTTGCGAGAGTGACGACTTTATCAAAGGCTGCGTGGTGATCTACGTCCATTCGTCAGTGGATTTTCACAAGAAGGATTTAGGGATGAATGCGAGGAAAGCCGTTTTGCCGACTGATTTATTCTCAAACTAAAGTTAAACGGGAAGTCCTACAGTCACGACCGTCTGGCGTTTATACGCCGAGGACATAACCCGAACTCGGATTTCACTGTTTGTCAAAGTCCGAGTCCAAATGCTAGGGTAAGACGTTAGGTTTTTTGGGAAATCCCGCCTCACAGTCGCAGAACCCAATTTGTTAAATCACCGTTCTTATTTTTAGATTATGTGAACCGAAAGTTGACTTTGACTGTCACCACCAACAGGCTCACCTGACTGACCCTAGCCAAACTCCGCCTCCAGCCTGAACACGTCGTCACATTGGCCGTAGGCCGTACGTGTTACAACAGAGCTGCCGGCGGAATCTGAAGCGGGTCTTAGTGACCTCAAAACCGCTTCTGGTGATTTTCTCGCATTTTAACTTTGTTCCGAATAAAGCATATCGATAACTATTTCTATTCTACATTGTTTTCACAACATTAAGCTTCATTTCCGTGGAACTAGAAGCCCTGGCTTTCTTCTTTGGAACCCATGATGGGCTGTAAAAAGGCAAAGATCCTGACCAGGACTAAGTACTAGATCAGCAGAAACTAAGGACTTAATAGCGTGTAGCATGTAGTTGAAACGACATAGATCCACGACATCGTAACCCCAAAACACCCGGTCCTGAAGTCAGTTCTTTTTGCGACATAAAAATAACTCTCGGCCAAAAGTGGATTACTCTGTGTGCGGGTAAACAAGCACTACGCGTAAAACACTGTCCACTTGCGCGATAGCATCTTAATAGAAGCTGGAGTCTTGTACTTTAGTGTTGCTCTCTCTCTCTGGTAATTACCAGGGGAGACGTTTAAACATCAGCGAAGCGTTATGGATGTGACACGAGAAGCTCAACTCCGGTTGCCCTCACACTTTCACGCCACGGCGCCCTCCCACAACCTCACCACAGCCCCCCCTTGAGTGCCCCAACAATAGAGCGCTCTTAAAAATGCATGAGAAGCCTTTTGTTCTTCAAATCTATTAACCCGCACGGGCGAATCGGGCCGAGATGTACCGTCCGTCGGAGCATGACGGACAAAGACACCTTGCGTTACACGGTCCGGAGATGTTCCTTAATGAATATTTTACTCGGAGACTAAACAAAACAAAAGCAAGGAGATGACATTTGGTCGGACAAAACAAAAACTAAAATTAAACTAAAGTACAAGGTCTTCCTTTCGTAAGAATGCACTTTGTCTTTGGCGAGTTAAATATGCATCCACGGCATCCTGGAGTACCAAAAAAAAAAAAAAACAATAGAGCACTGTCGACATCATGCGTAGGCTAGCGTGCTTTTAGGCCGACGTGCTATTTAGCAACAATCCGTTCAGTTACCCGCGTCTGGGGAAACAAAAGGGCGTCATAAATGTTGAATGGTGGCCAGGTTTTAAGAGGCTTTTCTCCATTAAAACGTGGCCCGAAAGACCTCGGCTGCCGCTTTGCGTTTGAAAAACTAGCGAGCGCAAAGAGTCAGCTATGTTTTTCCCCCTCGGTTAACCGGAGTACAGTCTGCGGCGTTTTTTGGACTCAATTAGCACCATCAACAATGTCGTTAAGTTTACGAGTCACGACTAGAGACAGCTAAGCTATCGCTGCCAATTATGGAGAATTGATGCGCGACAAGGCGTGATGAGCCTCGTGACCGGCGGTGGGCCCGCGACATCTGTTTCCCGTTTTGTCATTTCAAACCCGATGGATGAGATGAACGGTTTCACAACCTCGGATCGCTTGGGTCCGCCTCAATCATTTAGAATTGAGTGGAAACGGTTGGCGAGGGTCTCGTAGAAAGCCGGGTCTTAAACAGTATTCATGGGAGAGAGAGGCGGATCTTCGGGTAAAAGGTTAAAAGCCGACGAGTTAAACCGTGGTTTGCCATCCAAATTTGGACTTTAGACCTTTCCTATTCCAAACCAGTCCAATCAATTCGGTCGCTAACTCAAAACTCGCACGAATCAAACGAAAACCAAACGGAAACAGACCAAAAGTTGTGAAACACTGACCGAGAAGTGCTTCTCTCATCTCGTAAAGACGAGCCAGACCTCCTACTTCTCGCCTCCCGCCGCCGTGCCTCCACCCATCCGCTGGGAGAGTCGGTCGGAACGAAGGCGTAGAAGAAGAATTTTTGATGCATATGAATGAGAGGATCAAGTAGCTCGCCCCGAGAAGAAGATGGTGGCGTAGCGAGGTACTCCTTTAAAAGTCCAGCCGGCATCCTCCCGAGAAATGACAAGTGGTGCATACGCAGCGGAACAGAGCCTCAGACCACATTCCTCGTATGTCGTGATCGTACTGCAGAAGAACGCGAGTGGGTGGTGATCAATATTTGAAGACTTTCTGACACCGCTGGGTTTGTTATGGATGATCAGATGTGATGCTTGGCAATTCAAAATCTCTCGGAACAATGAAAGCAGGACTGAATGTACAAATCGGAATTAGGCTCGCTGCTTGTCTTTAGTTCCTCGGCGCGGTAACCAATCCGAGGTAGATCGGAGTCTCGCCCAAAGTCAGTTGTGATGAACTCTGTGGGCCAATGACCGACGGTTCGAACCACTATCTGACTCCCAGAATACTAATTTTGACTATGTGAAGAAAAGCTCTGATAAGAATTTTCCAATGTTGACGTTTTTTCCAAGGATCAGGGTCAAGATTTCAGATTGTAAAGTCAGAATTTTGACTGTACCATATTTTGCAGTTTAATATACCCCCCCATTTAATATATTAAACGGCAGGGGTATATTAAATGGCGCACAAACGGGAAGGTACGATCCACTACGCACTCTTAATGCCGTGACGGGGTGCATCAACGTTTTGCAGACTAAAACTACTTACTTACTGCTCAGGTTAAAACTACTTACTGCTGAATAAAGTCTGACTTGGAATTTTAATGAACTTAAGTATCTATAATTATGCCCCCATGAACACCATACAAATCTTGCCAAAAAAGCTGAGATGCCGTTTAATATATAATATTAAACGGCAGGGGTATATTAAATGGCGCACAAATGGGAGGCTCAAAAAAGCAAAAATCACTTAATATACCCGGGTATATTAAACGGCAAAATACGGTAATCTCGGAATTATGCCTTAAATAATAAGATCATAGATGAAACTTGTTTTGTACCGTTATTCAAGCTTGGCCATGTTTAAAGTCAAGCTCAACTTTCCCCAGATTTAAACCCTACTTTGCAACTTTTACTAACTCCACTAGGGCCACTGAAAAAACAACAACAACAACATCCAGAAGCACTCTCCAGCACCCGCATTTAGACAACCGACGGCACCCGCTGTTTTCCCATTGACCAACACCGCCATCTTTCTCCATCACGACAACCTTTTAGCATCTCGCTGCCTTTAACTCACCCTCGGTATTTTCTGCTTTTGATGCTGATTGGCTAAGAAACTGATTCCCACTGAATGGAGTTCGCCCCAAAAAGTAATTCGCTGATGTTTGCCCAGCAAACGGTTTGCTCGCCGTTGCGCAAAGTGCCCGCGGCCCATTACTAGATTGGAATTTATACGCCGTCCTCGGCGGCTCGACTGGAAATGAGCATTCCCGATGAGTAATGAACACTTGGACAACATGATTATTGCCCGAACCCGCGGAAGGATGGCGGCTAAGTGACTATTGTGTCTCCTAGGTACTCCATCGACTGGCGGAGTGACCTGGACAGCTACTTTGACATCGACCCTGTGGAGGGAACCATCTCTACCAACGAGATGCTGGACCGAGAGAGCGTAGCCTGGCATAACATATCCATCGTAGCCACCAAACTGAGTAAGTCCTTTTCAGGTATCCGTCCTGAACCGAGTCTTTACCGAGAGACGCCGTGAAACCATTAATCGTCCCCCCACCGACGGAAGGAACTGCGGCAAATTTGCGGATAAGTAAGCAAATCCTTCGTCATGGAGTCATCATTCCTGCTAAGAAGCGTCAAAGTCATTATCCCGGAGGCAGGCCAGCGCTCAATCAAAATTACCCACGGCGTATATTCATTAGAGCTCACTGTGAAATACGGCGCTCTCGTCAGCTCCGTCACCTTGGAAACGAACGGCGCCCGCTCGCTATCAAGGTCACCGGCGATTCGCCGTCGCGGATTGGTCGGCGGCAGCTAGTGGCTACGTTGAAGCCATGTCGACTTCCTGCGTTTCTTCCAATCGTCGACAGAACGGGCAGTTGCCGTAAAAAAGGACTCTGTAAAAATTAATTTCTGGAGACTTAATTGCGTGGGGACGCTTTGCTCTCCCGTGAGTCACTTCCTGTGCATTTTGGGGCAAATCAAAGCCGTAATTCCTCGTCCAAAGCAGATTTTTTGGCGACTCGTAATGAGTGAATGAAAAAATGTGTCATTTCTAAAATGGATTTGGTCAAATGACGGCAGAATTGTACATTTTTGTCAAAAACCAGCTGAAAACTTGGATCTGTTTTCTTATCTCGCTTCCACCTGGCGGCCTAGGATGTTTGTCAAGTGGGGGGGGGGGCTGTTCGGAGGAAACAGACGGCGACAGACTCCTCTGACACGAATGGAAATGCGCTCTTGACCTTGAACGAGATTTGGCGGGAGGCGGAGCTGGAGGGTATAGGATGCTTGTTTTTGGCCGCCCTCTTGCAACGCCGTCAGATATTGGAAGTCGCCAGAAGTCAACGAACGGCGGAACCAATACGAACGCTTCCTGGGAGCAAAGTGCCAAGCCAGACACCCGTGTCGTGACACCTTGACTTATTTGGGAATTGATTTGTGCGGATCGGTGCGCGCTAAGGTCCTGTTTTTTGTAGACTTGTAGTGCAGTTCTGCCAAGTCTACATTATGTTTCCACCGTGCAAGATTTGGATGCTGGAAAGATCCCAAAACCATTCACGTGGGGGGGGGCAGGCGGCTGAGTGTTTAGCACGTGAGCCTCACAGTTCTGGGGTTCTGGGCTCGAATCCAGGTCGGTCCAGCTGTGTGGAGTTTGGAAGCCCCCAGCTGGTCACCACTAACAGGCTCAACTGACTGACCCAAGCCAAACTCCGCCTCCATTCTGTACACGTCGCAATGGCCGAAGCCCGTATGCGTTAAAACAGAGCTGGAGATAGGCTCCAGCACCCCTCGTGAGGACCATACGGGAGGAAGTGGCCCAAAATCAAAAGGATGTGAACTGGAATTTGCCTCAGAATCAACAGTAGGTGAGCCTGTATTGCCGGGAGTGACCTAAAAACCATTAGAAGTGACGGCAAATCTACCGGAATCAACGTAGAGTTGACCTGTGAATACATTAAGGGTTCGAATCCCGGGTTTTGCGGCATTTCTAGTCTGTATCTTTACTTATTTGTCAGGAGGCCTATTTTGCACTCCTTTTTAAAGAGAAAAAATTGAAACGACAGCCGCCATCACGACATGAAGTAATCAAGAAAATCATCTCAGATTGGTCAGTGGAGTACCCATCTATCGCGCCCCCCTTTTATTCCTCCCCCGCCTCGACAAGGCGAGACCAGAGAAACCGCCGACAGCCGCCGCGTCGCTCTCTCCCGAGAGATTTGCCGTGCCGGGCCGCCGCAGTCATGCAGCAAAATGAGAGCGCCATCTGCAGCTCCCCAGAGACGCGGCAGTGGATGGCGCCCCGGAGACGCGGCGTGACGGGAGGGGCGGGGGGCGGACGGCGGCTAGAACGCGAACGGCGCGGGGGGCCTACATATTTCATACGGTCCGGATGATCTGGAACTTTTAACAGCTTGGACATGCTGCCTAGATCTCGGGGAAGAGGGCTCGAATTGCTGAATTTGGATTCAAATCCCTCATCGCTGTTCCGATTGGTCAAATGCGCGGCTCTTGTAATTAATTTGAGCTGCTGGGAAGCGCTTGACGCCGTTGGATGGTCTCCGTTTCAGTACAGGAAGTCTAATAAATGGTAAGCCATGGGTTCTGTCCAGTGCTTGACCTTCTCGTTAGGGCGGTGGGTAACTGGGATGGATTCCAGACTGTCTATTGCAAGGGTGTCAGACTCGGGTTGGTTCGCGGGCCGCTTTAATGTCAACTTGATTTCACGTGGGCCAGACCATTTTAGATATAATATTTAGATATATATATTTTTTATAAATGGATTAAAAGAACTGTATTAAAAGCCCTGAATATTCATTTTTTTATAGATCTAAAACAATGTTTATTTTAGCTTTTTTAAATATATTTTTAGATTTTACAAAATGATTTTTTAACTAAAAACACAGAAAAAATGGATTAAAAAATGACAATTATTGATTTAATAGGGGGAAAATCAGGAAGTTTAATATACATCTATACTCTTCATTTTAATTTCATCCTAAAACAGAAAGTCGGCACTCATGATTTACTTTCCCGGGCCACACAAAATGATGTGGCGGGCCAGATTTGGCCCCCGGGGCACCACTTTGACACAGGTGGGCTATTGGTTGACAGTCCAAGTACAAACATTATTTTTTTGTGGAATGATTGGTTATGCGCGCATATTTCTATTTGTGATGTTCCGGTGCGGAATTTGTGACTTCCAATCAAATTTTTTTCAAGATTAGTTTTTATATTTAGACCAGTAGAAAGTGCAAAAACCAGTAAACGACAATTCACGTTATCTTTGTGGGCTTGCTGGTACTTCCTGACAGATTTCTCTGTTTACAAATATTACACAATTCTGTTACCATCTTAAAGTATGGTTTTATTGACAACACCCAAAAACCACAATTTCACTAAAACACGCCATTTTGTGACCGAACCCAGTACTCGGAAAATAGACGCCAATCCTTCACTAATTTTTCCTCGTTTACTGCTCTTCCCTGGCATCATTTCCCGGGTGTCACCCCCAAAGTAAACCGTGCGCGCCAGAAAAGCCTGGAAAAGCCTTGCATTCAGGAAGGTTTACTCTAAAATGAAGTGATAACCAGTAAAAAATGCATACTGGCCTCTAAGGAATCCTAATTCATAAAACCAACTAGAGCGTGTGTTATGAGACTCAGAGGACACGGAGGATTTGCGGTCCACTTGCGCCACCCGCCGGTGGAGCTTTCAGGATTACAAGATGCCGCAGTCATAAAAAAAACATTGTTGAAAACAGGTTTGCACCGTGGAAGCAGACTCGGGGATGTACAAAGTGTGTGCGGCGTGGACAAATCCGACGCCGATTGCTTTTTACGTCAAGGTCGGCGGAGGGTTACTAACTAAGCCGGCGGACCTTGCATCTCAAATCCCCTGGCGATGACTCGGCCCGATCCCCAACCTCGGCGACCTATCTCCCCCTAAGTAGGCGAAGAAAAGCCTATTCCCACATCAAATCCGTAATGTTTACCTTTCTAGAACACTCATAAAAGGAACATTTCCTGGGGATTCTCGGCTTCCGTGAGGGAAAAAACGGTTTGAAATTGCACCTTTCGAGGCCTCCACACGATGTCAGTGGGAATCTTGATGTCTTTTTTTGTGATTTTTTTTCTCCCAACCAGACAGTCCAGTTCTGACCAGCCGGGTTGCCGTCGCCGTCCACGTATTGGACATCAACGAGTTCCCGCCTGAACTGGCCAGTCCCTACGAGAGCTTTGTGTGTGAGAACGCCAAAGTGGGGCAGGTAGGCTCAATTTTTTGGTCTCAAAAGGTGAATTTTTAAGACTTATATGCGTAAATGTAGCATTTGTTTTCCCAACTATAAAACGTATCTTCTTGCAATTAAAAATCAACAAGATAGATATTAAAATTGACCTAAACATAACACGAAGATGACTGTGACATTCAATTAGCATTTCCGCGTTAGCAGAGATGCTAAACTTTGTAATTTGTCTGACATAAACATCAATAAGTAATGTGTTTCAGAGCAGAAAAAACATTTTTCATTTTTCAAAACTAAATATAAACGTTTGTTTTGAGTTAAATTAGAGGCAATATTCAAAATGTCTGTTTCTACGTTCTAGTTATGGAGAAAATCTACATATTGGGTCAAAATAATACTAATAAATAGGAGGGAAATGTACATGTATATATATATATATATATATATATATATATATATATATATATATATATATATATATATATATATATATGTAAAAGTATTCTAATGTAAGTCAGTAAAGAAAAGTGGATTTTTAGTTTTTGAAACTGGATATTCGCCCACCAAAAGCCTAAAATTTTGGCTAACAAAAGCGTTTTTATATTTCAATCCCTGTTAGCACATGGGAACAAAATATATGTCCATGGTCATGCTTAAAGATATACATTATAAATTAATGTTTTCAGCCACTGTTTTCATTCGTCATCAAATTTGGGAGTAAAGTATGTGTCATCGTAAAAACTGAACTGAAGGACTTTCTGCTGAATTTTCATTGTGACTTCAATCCCTCTGCTGCTATCTTGTGGTTGACAGTAGAACAACACAAAGTGCAGGCTAAAAAAAAGAATAGGAACATAGTTTTAGGGGGGCGCGGTAACTATCTAATGTATTTCCTTTTAATTAAATTAGATTAGATTAGATTTATTCATCCCTTATTTGGGAAATTTGTCACAGTAGCAAGAGGGTGAGAATACAGACACAGGAAAAGACATTTCAATCAATTAACCAATAAAATAATGGATCAGCTTTTTGTTTGCCACTCGATCAGGAGGAGGAGGGCCCCGCCCACTCGTTGAATATAATAGGAACACAACGCGATTGTCAAATCGACGATGGTGGCGCGAAATTATCCCTCGACGTATGATGTTGAATATTCTGTTTTGGTTCAAATCGACTTTAAAGGCCTTTCCAAAGTTTGTTTTTGGGAATTTTGTCCGGCACAAAATGCCCCAGAGCTAAAAGTCTCGGAGTCGTAAAACACGACTCCATACGAAGCGCCGATCCAATTTCCTTCTAACCCTGATGGAGTACTCTTAGGCGTACTGCATCAAAGCAAGCTGTTTCTAATATTTTATCGGGTCAAAGGAAGGTGGCTGAATCAGCGAACGCGTCTTGGACTTTACGACGACAACTTCGTCGAGTAAACATTTTTATGTGATACAAAGATCCAATTCACGGTCACGCCGCTGCCGTTTGGCCCCGTGATGGATGGCGGCTTGCAAATTTGGCCTGAGCTCTCAATTCGTTTCCCGCCGCCACATGAATAATATTTTTTGAAATTCCCAACGTGGTTTTGTGCAGGTGATTCAAGTGTTCAGCGCAAAGGATGAAGATCTGCCCAACGCCGGACAACAGTTTTCCTTCAGAGCCACTAAAGATGAAATCAGGAATAAGAACTTCACCATCAGAGATTTTGGAAGTAAGAACGCCCACGTGCTACTTACTACTAGGATTCTAGACTAGACTAGAGTCGGACTTTTTTTATAGTTTGTGACGAAAACTCAAGCGCGACTTATATATGATTTGTTTCTCTCTGACCACCGAAAGTCTGTTTTTTGGGGATATAATTTTCCCCCAAAAAATGTAAATGTTACACTAACAGTTGCCTATTCAGCCTGTTGTACTCCATTGAATTATTTTTACTTTAAAGTATGTTTGTGCTTGGTTTCTGCCCTCCTTAAAATGCGACTTAAACTCCAGTATGACTTATTTTGTATACGCTTTACATTTACATTGTACATTATTTGGCTGTTGCGACTTATAGTATATTATATAATAGTTGAATCTCATTAAAATAGAAACTTAACAAGGCAACAGAAGCAAAGTGATTTGCATCAAGTGAAAATACATTAAAAAAACACCAGGACAGTTAATAACAATTAAAACAGGAAATAGGTAAACGCCCAAAATACATTGAGAAGTCATTTAATGGTAAATTTGAACTACATGGGCAATTACTGACTTTTTGACTTTCCATTCGATTTTTAAGGATACATTTTGCCATATTTTTAGACCACTAAATGACAAATCATATTATTATGAGTTCTGCAAGTCCTTCAGATGCTCTATTTACAATAATTCCATTTTTTGGGTAAAAACACATGGATCTCATGACAAAATGTAATACTGTCCTTTACTTTCAAAATGTTTAGTCCCAATTTATTAATTTGTTTTAGCCCAAATTTAAAAGACCATTTGAAAAGAGCTAACGCTTCAGACTTTCGGATCACGTCTATTCGATTAAAGAGTAACTGAAGTCACAGAAAACTATTCAGCAAGTCAATTTCTCGCGAAAAAAAATCTTTTTTTAGAGATGATCTCAAACTGCCAGGCGCTCAAAATAGCTCAAAGGTGCGCGGTCGGACAGCATGGAGGACTCCGACGGTTGAGGTCTTTGAAGTGGAAAAGTGGGATGTGTCGGGCGGGATGAGGTCCGCCGGAGGGAAGGCGACGCATTCGCCGTCCGTGACGAGCCCGCTTCCGAAAGCCGGGCCGGCATTCCGGCTTTTACCTCTCGGAACCCCCCTCCCGCTCGCTTCGAGCGTATTGCGGAGACGTGATGGGCCGGGACAGGAAGTCAACATCATTGCGAGGTACACAGAGCGAGAAGGAAAGGATGCTGCCAGGTGCGCTAAAACTTCTGTCGAGAGGACGCACTAGCCTCGCGGCATGCAACAAAGGGGCCATGACGGCGGCTCCAGCACCCTCGAACTGACGCCTCGGCGTCCGCTTCCATCGCGAATTTCCACTAGATAAATTTCCAAGTTTCTCAAGTGCTCTCTCCTCCCCATCCAGACAACACGGCCGGCATCGTGACCAAGCGCGGCGGTTTCCGCCGGCGCTCGCAGGAGATCTACTACCTCCCCGTGGTGACGGAGGACAACGGCTACCCGTCCAAGAGCAGCACGGGGACGCTCACCATCCGGGTGTGCGGCTGCGCCGCAGACGGCTCTCTGCTGACGTGTGGCGCCGAGGCCATCTTCTTACCCGTGGGTCTAAGCACCGGCGCCCTGGTCGCCATCCTCCTGTGCATCGTCATCTTGCTAGGTCAGTCCACCGGCCCAGCAACAGCCTGTTTTTGCACGTGTCGCCAGAGCCGATATACAGGAACATTATTCAACAGGAGGGAAAGTACTATATCCAAATGGATAAAGCTATCGCAACATTATAATCACATACAAGTGTTACAAAGCGGGAAAAAAAACATTAATGACAAATCCTGCCCTGCGATTGGCTGGCCACTGATTCAGAGTGTCCCCCGCCTGGTGCCCAAAGTTAGCCGGGATAGGTTACAGGACCACCCGCGACCCATGTTGGCTACAGAATATGGCAGAATGACAAATCCCTCTTTTCAGAACAATATTGCAAACTAATTGTTAATGGATTTGATATAACTAAATTGGTACCGCGGATAAACTTGCCAGGTCTGTAATCTCCCGTAGCGGTTTGTCCGCCGACGCCTGATGCCAATCAGACTCGAGTCTTACCTTTGGTCCAACGAGTAAAGGGTCAAAGTCGCAATCTTCCGAGAAACAGCTGTGTCTTCGTTTCGTCCGCTTTCCAAGACCGCCGGTTGCCATGGCAACCCGTCGGCAACACCCACACAACGCCACCAGAGGAGGCTATCCGCATCGTCTTGGCGACGGCGCTTACCCTCCTCCTGGTTGGTTTTGCTCGACTGGAGGGCACTTGAGCGCACCAATGTGTTTCTTTACGAGATAATCGCGTCGGCGGCGGATTCGGTGACCCGGAACTAAAGCCCCCCCCCCGCCTGCATTCACCGCAAAGTCACGGCGGTACTCCTTAATCCCTGGTTGTTAATGTCCAAGCTCATTTGCATGTGAAGGAGGGCGCGATAACGGCCATCTTTATTGCGCCGTTTCGCCAAGCGTGACCGTCGGATGGCCGTCGTTTTGGAGTTAATGTGTTCGTCGGAGTCAAGGGCGGAATATCAAACTGCGCTTTATTTACTTGCCCGCGGAAAAATCACCCCCTGAAATCAGTGAGATAGTCAGATACGAATTTTGGGATAAAACTCATTTTGATAGCAAGATCAAATCAGGCACAAATTGGGCAGACTCACCTAAAACACCTCAAGACCTCAAGATGGCAGGTCCAAAAACACATTGGACAGGACGACCGGAAGTCACCGGAGAAAAGCCATGCAGGCGAGCCCGGGGAGAACGTGCAAACTCCACATAGCGAGGACCCACCTGGGATCGAACGCTCGACCCCTGGGTACGAGGCCCACGCGGTAACCGCTCGGCCGCCAAGCAGCAAAAGAGAATTCCTGGAAATCATAATACCATTCACAAGAATTTGGCTATGAACAGGATTCTTTCAACAACAAACATTTTTTTACGTACTACTGGACAATTTGGAAGGCATCCATTAAAAAATGTTTTACCCGGAATCAGCTCCTATAGGTTCACTTTTACAGTTTTCCTAAAAAAAAACATATTTGCCCAAATCTATCTAGTTTGACCCTCACTCCACTCTAAATTCCCAGACTTTTGTCCTTTGCGGGGGAGCCGTGTGGCAGCCCAGATTGATGACTTCCCATAAAACACTCCGTTACAGTAGAAAACATCAATGCCCGTTACCAGTGCAGCTGAAACGAAACCCGGCACGAGTTTACGACCGCCGCCCAGAAATCAATACCGCCGTCACGGGGAACATGAACCCCTTGCCCAGCTTTTAATTCCATATTTAATAATAGCTCATCAACATTCCCACCGAGACCAGACCGCATTCCGGGGCAGGATTAGCTTGGATGAGGTCGAGCAAAACGAGCTAAATGAAGGAGATAAACTGACACTCATTTGCATTGCCAAGCAACCGATAAGGCTCCGGCCAGCTCCTAAAACCAGGGACGTGTCGTGAGTGGAGCGACCACCAGGGGGAGCTGACACTGCACCGAGAAGAACTGGCAAGAGAGCTAGCTTTATTTTCCACGTCTCTTTTTATTGGCCACACATCTCCCGTTTCATCGTGTCTGTTTACCCTCGCATTTTACGACTAAATTACACACAGTTAAGAAATAATCCAGTGTACACAACATGCACAACATCACGCGACCCGTACGCGCTGGCGTGTTTAACCTCCGAGTGAATTCCGGGCAGAAGCAGGCGGTCATGTGTATTTTTTTTTTTCCGTGCGCTGGAGGCGAACGGAGAAGTACAATTCCCAGCGAGCGTAGACGTGCGGGTCAAACATGCGCACGTGCGGGTTCAAGCGAAGCCGAGCGTGCGTGAAAGTCAAAGAGAACGCCGGCGTTTGTGCGAAGCGACAACCCCGGGAGCTCTTTTGTCAGAGTTTTTTTCTCCCGGAGAAGTCAGCAAACCTGTCGGTCAAGATGTTTCACGCCTGAGCGTCCTCCCTCGCGTTCGGGTTAGCGGTTTCGATCGTACGAAAACGGCAAAGTCGTCCGACTTTTTGGCCCGGCGTACGATCGGAGCCCTGAACTGATTGGTTTTCTTGTCGCCCTTCAAGTCATCGTGGTCCTCTACGTGGGGCTGAAGCGCCAGAAGAAGAAGGAGACGCTGATGTCGTCCAAAGAGGACATCCGGGACAACGTGATCCACTACGACGACGAAGGAGGGGGCGAGGAGGACACGCACGCCTTCGACATGGGGACGCTGCGCAACCCCAAAGTGGTCAAGGACAACCTGTTCCGCCGGGACGTCAAGCCGGAGGTCAATCGGGCTCCGAGGACGCCCGCCTCCAAGGACAGCGCCGACATCCGGGCGTTCATCGAGCAGCGGCTGAGGGAGCACGACCACGACAACTCGGCCCCGCCGTACGACTCGCTCGCCACGTACGCCTACGAGGGCGACGGTTCGGTGGCCGAGTCGCTCAGCTCTGTCGAGTCCCTCGCCGCCGACGGCGAGGAGGACTACGATTACCTCAACGATTGGGGTCCCCGTTTCAAAACGCTGGCGGGGATATTCGGGGAGCCGTCGGAAGCGCGCTCGGACCCGACGAACGCGGAGCACTGAGCTCGCTTGCCGATCCCCCGTTTTGACGGCGACGCCGCCTACGCCGGGGACGTCGCGGGACGTCCTCGGGTGTCGTGGGTCCTGTCGGCTATCGGACGTTAGCGTAAAAGTCTCGAGATGTCAGGAAAAAGCTTGTTTGCATCTGTCGGTTGGACAATATCTCGAAATGTGCATCTTGTAAGCCCTAATTTCAGGCATTGCGATTTTTTTGGAGGTCGAGGTCCCTAAAAACACATCCCGGTTTTCACCGGCTTCATTCAATTAAAATTTAAAGGAATACAAAGATGGATAGTTGAAGTCGAAGGGTATTCACACCAGGAGAGTCCATAGTTCGAGTATTGACTTGACAACAAACCCACGTTTTTCCCAATACTGGGCAAAACCACCTGGCCATTATCATAGTCCCATGTTTTTGACCCCAAAAGTGCAGGTCTGAATCCGTCCCAATGACAGTCAACGGCTATCTGATCCAGCCCACATCCCTTGTGATACTCACTGGGGTCAAAGCCCACCCTGAAATACGCCCCAGCATCTTCATACTTCAATCGTAGTTCGAAGGACTACAAAAATAGTCCAAATCTCAGTTCTTAGACCACATCTGTCAAAGTGGCGGCCCGGGGGCCAAATCTGGCCCGCCGCATCATTTTGTGTGGCCCGGGAAAGTAAATGATGAGTGCCGACTTTCTGTTTTAGGATCAAATTAAAATGAAGAGTATGGATGTATATTACATTTCCTGATTTTTTTTCCCCGTTTAAATCAATAATTGTAATTTTTTAATCCATTTTTTCTGTGTTTTTAGTTCAAAAATCATTTTGTAAAATCTAAAAATATATTTAAAAAAAGCTAAAATAAACATTGTTTTAGATCTATAAAAAACTGAATATTCAGGGCTTTTAATCCAGTTCTTTTAATCCATTTATAAAAAAAAAAATCTAAATATTATATCGGTCCGGCCCACATGAAATCAAGTTAAAGCGGCCCGCGAACCAACCCGAGTCTGACACCCTTGTCTTAGACCAACCACCATGCTACCTTTTATTAGCATCCCGTCGTCAATTTGCGTCTTCCCTCTCGGCCTACGGTCTCTAAAAGCCCAGTAGCACCCCTCCCCCCTTTGGAAGCAGGCCCCCAGGCGGTATTTTACTAAATAACGGCGCGGTGGCACCGCAATCGAGTTAGCGTCATCGTAATTCCTGTTCCCCCATGTCGATCGATGGCGTAATTCCGTTGACTTGACGTTTTTTTTTCAACTCCATGTCGCAGTCCCGCAGAAATGACAACCTCCTTCCTGACACTCGAAGACTTTAAAGTGGTGATACGCGACGCTACGTTCAATAAACCTGACAGATGCGTTCCTCAGAAACCTTCATCTCCTTTCTGACACCCGACGATACGCAAGGTACAGGTTTCCATGGTGTTTTTTTTCCCTCCCCTCCCGGTTCATGTCTTTTTTGTCACGATGGGTCCCGCAATTGTCCAAAAACCTCAAAGAGGACCAAAAAAATTCCTACGCCAGAGCGTCGCCGGTCCGAATGTTGCCAGACACGTGTCCGTGGAGATGATGTCATTTCCGTCAACACCCCTAAAAGTGCCTCAATGGAAGAATCCGCGCCACACGACCGACGTTTTTTGGCGTTTTCTGTGGCCCCCGTCAGGCCAAAGATGTTTTGAATGTTATTTATCCTTCTATTTATGTGTAATTTATGTATTTATCTCGCTGTCATTTGAATTGTTTTCATTTTTCTGGGGGAGACACTTTTTCTAGAGGAGCCCGCGTGAAGAAAATGGATGTTCCCGTTAGGTGGGTCGTGTTGATACACTTGTACTAGAGTAAAACAAAACAAAAAAAATCAAGAGAGACAGCCAGACTTTAGGGCTAAAACTGCAGTTCTCTCATGTTATAAACACATTTTTCTTTAATAAAACACTTGAGAAAACTTTGGTGTCGGCTAAAAGTTTCTTCCAACTTGAGACAATGGCCTTTCTGGAGAAGCCATTAACCTCCTAACGCCCCCTCGTAGCTACCTCGTCGTCCATCAGATAAATACAACGTTGCGTTCTCCTGGTAATCCTCGCGAAGGGACCTTCATTCGTATCTCGCCTGAGAAATAAATCCCGTGCCGACTCGCCCCCCCGTCCCGGGTCTCCGTAATGGAGGAAAAGCCAGGTTGGGGTGGAGGGAGTCCGTCCTTGTTGCGGTGTGCGCTAATAACATAATGGAAAGTCTGGTGGGAGGCCGAGAATCGCTTCGGGTTTCTGGCGCTCGTGTAAGACTCGTGTTCCATACATTTTTCTTTTACATAAATAAGTAATATTCAACATAAATAGATAGTATTCAACATAATAAATAAGTAGTAGTCAACATAATAAATAAGTAGTCAACATAATAAATAAGTAGTAGTCAACATAATAAGTAGTAGTCAACATAATAAATAAGTAGTAGTAAACATCATAAATAAGTAGTAGTCAACATCATAAATAAGTAGTAGTCAACATCATAAATAAGTAGTAGTCTACATCATAAGTAGGTAGTAGTCAACATCATAAGTAGGTAGTAGTCAACATCATAAGTAAGTAGTAGTCAACATCATAAGTAAGTAGTAGTCAACATCATAAGTAAGTAGTAGTCAACATCATAAGTAAGTAGTAGTCAACATCATAAGTAAGTAGTAGTCAACATCATAAGTAAGTAGTAGTCAATATCATAAATAAGTAGTAGTCAACATTATAAATAAGTAGTAGTCAACATTATAAATAAGTAGTAGTCAACATAGATAAATAAGTAGTAGTCGACATAATAAATAAGTAGTCGACGTAATGAATAAGTAGTGGTCAACATAAATAAGAAGTCAATATAATAAATAAGTAGTAGTCAATATAATAAATAAGTAGTTGTCAATATAATAAATAAGTAGTAGTCAACATAATAAATAAGTAGTCAACGTAACAAATAAGTACTAGGAGTCAACATAGGTGTTGGAATAATGATTAAAACCTTTTAAATCATTATTAATAATATTTAATTAAAATAGGAAAACATCTTTCAACATAACTGCTTACAACTTGCAAGGAGTTACCTTGTGACGTCGTCTCAGTCCACAAGGCATTCTGAATTGCAGTAACTGAATCATTGTATTTAATAGCGACACTCGAAAAACATGTTAATGTAATCAGTACAATAACACCCTAGATGGCGAGAATTGCCGAAGTGAGCATAAAAGTTGAACAAGGCACCCAAACAATGGCGTTATTGCATAATATTTTCATTATAAGGTAAACAAAGTAGTTTAAGAGTCCTTGTAGATCCTGGAACTTGTATCTGGGGAAAGGGTTGAGGTGTATCTTCCAGTAATCAGTCCTCGGAGCAAGGACTCAGTGAATTGTTAAGTCTCTAGCTGGAGCCAGCTGTCCTGGAGAGTGACCTTGGAGTAAGCGTTTGTCTTCGTTGAAAACACATATTAATTCTAATTCTAACTCTAACATAAAAGCGATCAACAATATATATATATATATATTGTTTAATATAGTTACACATTTAGGATGAGCATTACTATTCCTAATAAGCAAATATATTGATTAATATAGTAAGCATGTATATTATAAGGCTTTATATTCCTAAATAAGCATTGCAAACACATTTATAATAATGATTACTCCAACATAATAAATAAGTAGTCGACGTAATGAATAAGTAGTGGTCAACATAAATAAGAAGTCAACATAATAAATAAGTAGTAGTCAATATAATAAATAAGTAGTTGTCAGTATAATAAATAAGTAGTAGTCAACATAATAAATAAGTAGTCAACGTAACAAATAAGTACTAGGAGTCAACATAGGTGAATAGTCAACAATTCCATTAGTAATGGATTTGTGTAAACACTGACAATATTTGATTGTTGAATTAGTGTCTGAAAACTCATGACTTTGAATGCAACACTAATTGAGCCTATCCTGAAGCATTACGCGAATAGGAAAGCTCGAAGGACGTGTTGAAGTGAAAAGGACCGGCTCAGTGTGAAATAGCCCAGGGGCGCTAAACACTGGCATCGATGCTGTTTACGCTGGAGCGGGTTCAAGCGTCTGCCGAGCACCATCGTCCAGCTTTATCGTCCGCCGCCGCTTCCTCCCGCCAGCCGAGGGAGTCCAGAAAATCAAAAACAGCTAGTCAATCACGGCAATTTGTGTTATTCGTCCTCCGGGAGAGGATGAAGGCAAAACCTTGGCGTCCAAACTGTCCGCTTTGTCAAATATCGCCGGCGCACCGTTCCGCGGGGTGAATGACTTTCCACGAAAACGGGAAATAGCAATAAAAGCTCGCTACTTTTTAAAAACCCCGCCTTTGTTTTCCATTGAAAAGCATCGGCTTGAGTTCGAGCCTTCTTTTGAAGTCGTAATGTATTTAAATGTCTTATTTCCGTTGGATTACACGCAAAAAAATGATTTTCCAGGACTGTCGAGTCCGCGTTTGCGTTGGCCCGTATTGTGTACTTGGTTGTTATCAAATCTCATTTGTAGCGAAAAGGAAGGATTAGCGCTCGCTATTGTGCGCCCAAGCAAAACGCTGAGGTACCGGTGAGGTGTATTTACATGAAAAGAACTTAAGACGTATCGGGGGGTTAAAAGAAACACAAATATGTATTTATTTGACTTTAGAGCAGGGGTCTCAAACTTGCGGCCCGCGGGCCAACTGCGGCCCTCGGGACGATAATTTGCGGCCCCCGTCTTAATATGAAAGATCGATTTTATTTTTTAATTTTTATTTTTTTTTTTTTAATTTTTATTTTTTTTATTTTATTTATTTATTTATTTTTTTAACCCCTTTCCCCATGATGGCGCCGTTTAAGTGGCAGCCAGTGGCAGTAGCTCTGTCCACTCATGTTTTTCTTGTTTTACAGCATGTTTTACATGAAAAATTAGAGGGAACATTGACATGCACCTGCTTGTGGCAGGTGTGATACTGGTGTGCCGATAGCGAGCAATGATGATGTCGTGACCGGATGATTCGCCTAAAGACGTTTCGCCGACGGACGTTTGACAGACGGACAGGTCGTACTAGTATTTGTTAGTTTAATGATTAAATACAAATACTAGTATTTGTATTTAATCATTAAACGCTGTTTTCAGCTGGATTTGACCGAATTTGAGAGCATTTTGAGCCGTTTGGCGAATGGACGTCTATAGACGTTTTTTTGCCTCCATCGCGATATCATCCAGTATTTGTATTTAATCATTAAATGCTGTTTTAGGATGGATTTGACCCGATTGCTGTCATTTTACGGCTCGGTTCTGCTACACCTGCCTGCCCAAGAGTGCTTATTCCCGGACTGCCATTGATGGTAGACGAACATTGATTTTTACTATAATTTGGACAACACCGGCGGCGGGCCGGATTAAAAATCCTAACGGGCCGTATATGGCCCGCGGGCCGAGGTTGAAAAACTTGTACACACACGATCCGGCGGGGCGAGCGTTCAAATCCCGTTTCGGCGAAACCTCCGTTCGGCCGAATGAACGTTCGGTGGAACGTCCATTCGGCGACCTGCCCGTCTGTCAAACGTCCGTCGGCGAAACGTCTTTAGGCGAATCATCCGAGTACCGATGATGTCGCTCACACTGGTACTCAGTGCGCTCAGGGAGGTTGTCTTTCTGCTCAGACCAACAAAAAATTAGAGGGAACTTTGGTTCGGAGCTGAATGAACCAATCACGGTGAGGTATACGGCTCTGGAGGGCGGGACATCGGCCGGGCTGTCCAGTGCCTCGCTCACTCACTCATTCATTCCTCCAATCAGCTGGGCGGAGGAGAAGCCGTGAGGCCGATCACTCCGCTCGGCGCGCACACTCCTCCGCTGCTCTCAGCATAGAACTGAATGAGGCGCTATGATCCGTGATCCAGCCTGTGTCAGTGTCTCTAGCCATCTCCGCGATTGAAACGGAGAGCGAAAGTGCACATGCGCCACAAACCCGCACGACTGAATGTGAAAGATCAACCCGAGACTCATTCCAAGTGGAAAAACATATTACAGAGCCCCAGAGATGTCTCTTTCAAAGCCTGCCGTGAAGAGAAAGGTCGGTGATGAGCACAGACAGTTTCAAGAAAAGTGGGGAGTGCAATATTTCTTTGTTGAGCACAGGGGCACCCCGACGTGTCTCATTTACACTGAAAAAGTTGCGGTGCACAAGGAATACAATTTGAAACGTAATTGTACTACGAGACATGCTGAGGAGTACGAAAAATACCAGGGAGATGAGAGAGCCAACCAGGTTGCCAGTCTTAAAACACGTCTTCTGAGGCAACAGGATCTCTTCAAGAAGGCTACCAAAGACAGTAATGCAGCAGTCAAAGCTAGCTACGCCGTTTGTGAGTTGATTGATCCTGTGCTAAGTGATCCCAAATGGCTCATGGACTTGGCTTTTCTTGTTGATATCACACATGAGCTTAATGTACTGAACAAGAAGCTACAAGGCCAGGGGCAACTTGTCAGTGCTGCCTATGACAACGTGAGAGCATTCTGCACTAAACTTGTGTTATGGAAAGCCCAGCTCTCTCAGACAAACCTTTGCCATTTCCCAGCATGCAAGGCTCTCGTGGATGCAGGCACACCATTCAGTGGTGAGAAGTATGTTGAGGCCATTTCGAAGCTACAGGAGGAATTTGATCACAGATTTGCAGACTTCAAGACACACAAAGCCACATTTCAAATTTTTGCGGACCCCTTCTCCTTTGATGTGCAAGATGCCCCTCCTGAGCTTCAAATGGAGCTCATTGACCTGCAGTGCAACTCTGCACTCAAAGCCAAGTTCAGGGAGGTGAGTGGAGAAGCAGACAAGCTTGGGCAATTTTTGAGAGAGTTGACCCCCAGCTTCCCTGAACTTTCCCGAAGGTTCAAGCGGACCATGTGCCTTTTTGGGAGCACATACTTGTGTGAGAAGCTCTTCTCCACCTTGAACTTCAATAAGTCCAAGTACAGGTCCAGACTTACTGATGAGCATCTTCAAGCTCTACTGAGGGTCTCCACTGCTTCCTCCCTCAAGCCAAATGTGACTATGTGAGAAGAAGCGCTGCCAGGTCTCTAGCAGCAAGGAGTAGGCAAGAGAAGCCGTGTTCAGAATATTTCATGTTCAATGTTCCATTCAAGTTCAGAAAGTTAAAGGTTAAAGAGCTGTTAATACAGACATTTGAAACGGAATAAAAATAATTCATTTTCTCTACTTAGCCAGCCAGTGTATATCTACTGTATGCTCATTAGTATTATTTGGTTTTGTATTACTGATTGATTTATTTTTTATTCATCTTTAAGTTAATTTATTTAATTCATTATTTTTTGTTAAAAAATAAAGATATTTGATAACGTTGGAATGTTTTATCAGTGCTTTTCTTGTGGAAATCCTGATGCGGCCCAGTCTCACCCAGACTCGGCCTCTAGCGGCCCCCAGGTAAATTGAGTTCGAGACCCCTGCTTTAGAGCGTATGACGGAGAAACTAATCCGCAAAGAAACTTTCATGTTGTCTCAAAATGTTGCGACGTGATGCTGTATTTTATCCAAATATTGGGGTTTTATCCCACTTAGCATGTTAGCTAAGTAGCCAAGAAATAGTTCATTATAAATATTACGAAATAACTTCTCTCAAGTGGACAGAAGAAGGTACAAATTTGACTCCAAGACAATAAAATGATACAAACCAAATCAAGTAAATTAGAAACAGACTGGACCGGGATGGGTTCTTCCCAGGACTTCAAACATCTCCTTCCAGGTCAGGCACAGAAAAGATTAAGGTCCAAAAGAAAGTCTCCCGTCCGTCCCAGGTCTTCTCCTATCCTGTTTCTGCCAATCCACGACTTGGTTTTTGCAACTAAGTGTCTGTGCCAAGACTTCCCAAGACAAGGAGACTAGTTCGGGATCTAAGATCTGACCCCTCTGGCTGTCTCGACAGTCAGGACCAAGGCCACCATTCCTACCGTCCTCCCTTTGGACATCCCTACCAAGATAATTGAATTAGCTATCTAAAAGACTAGTTTTTACCTACGAACCAAGGACTATAAATTCTACAGATGTCTCCAAACCAGGACACAACTAAAAACCTACTTATATTTGAAAACAATTAAAGAATACATGTGATCATAAGAAATATTTCTCTTCAGCGCGCAAATTCACACAGGCGGGGAACGGGCCCAAGGGATTGTGGGTTCTATTTTTAAATCCAATAAGAAAGCAGCTGAGCTGCCTCGCGGGAACAGAACATGCATGCGATTACGACGAATAATATTGGTCGGGGTCGCCTAGCGCTCGCAGTCTCCCTTCCCTAACGCTTCTCCGAACCTAATTACGCTCGTATTTACGTCTGGCGGTGGGCGGCGGCGACGCCGGCGCCGGAGGCGGGGGCAACTCATTGCGTTTCGTCACGCAGGCGCTTGCTGAATTTTTCACTTTGGCCATCGTGTAACCTTTGTCACAGAAAGATAACCCGCCGACATGATCATTATTTTTCAAACTCAGATCGCGGTCATCAAATCACTATGGCTAACCTAGCGGCCATTTTAAAAATCCAATTTGGACCGAGTGACATCTACAGAGTCGCCCAAATTGGATTTAACGGCACATCTGGGCCTGGAGCGTGACTCTGCATTCCAGAGAAGGTCCCCACGCGAGCGAAGATGTGTGAGATTAGCGATTAGCCGCCGACCAAAACTCCCTCTCGTTGACTGGGTTACACACGAAAGGTTCAGCTCAGGTTTGGGTCAGGTTTGGGTCAGGTTTGGGTCAGGTTTGGGTCAGGTTTGGGTCAGGTTTGGGTCAGGTTTGGGTCAGGTTTGGGTCAGGTTTGGGTCAGGTTTGGGTCAGGTTTGGGTCAGGTTTGACTCAGGTTTGGGTCAGGTTTGGGTCAGGTTTGCGTCAGGTTTGGGTCAGGTTTGGGTCAGGTTTGGATCAGGTTTGGTTCAGGTTTGGGTCAGGTTTGGGTCAGGTTTGGGTCAGGTTTGGGTCAGGTTTGGGTCAGGTTTGGGTCAGGTTTGGGTCAGGTTTGGGTCAGGTTTGGGTCAGGTGTGGGTCAGGTGTGGGTCAGGTTTGGGTCAGGTTTGGGTCAGGTTTGGGTCAGGTTTGGGTCAGGTTTGGGTCAGTTTGGCGTCAAGTTTAGGTCAGGTTTGGCTCAGGTTTAACTCAGGTCAAAAATATACATACAGCAACACGAATTAACTCAGGTTTGACTCAGGATTGGCTCAGGTTTGGCTCAGGTTTGGCTCAGGTTTGGCTCAGGTCTGGCTCAGGTCTGGCTCAGGTCTGGCTCAGGTCTGGCTCAGGTTTACCTCAGGTTTGCCTCAGGTTTGGCGCTGGTTTGGCGACGTTGAGACCAGCCAACGGGACGGCGGGACGATTCAGAGGAGTTTAAAAGCCACGGAAACAATTACAACTGAGAGCTGTGGAATCGCACTTTATTTTAAACGCTGCTCTCTTCATCTTTGAAATCCTTTAATCCGTCTTTTCATTTCCTTGTTGGACCATCCTTGAGAGAGAGAAAAAAGGCAATCTATTGATCAGAAATGGCTGGACGTGGGCATGAAAATTAGCCGCATAGTTGGCTTTCTTCAGTTCCCATCTGCCCTTGACGGCGCATTCTTTACGTCGACAATGGAAATCGTACTGCGTTAGCGAGGCGAGTGAACGGCATGAATGAGCAATCGGCGGCTGTTTACGCCCCCGAAGAGTCCCGATTAGCGATTAGTCCTGGCAAACCGCAGGCGGGCTTGTTTAAATTCGCAGGTTGTGGCCTAATAACGACTTTGCCAAAAGCAGGAGTAGAAAATGAGCAAAGTCATTACGCTGTCACTTTTGTTCACTGATGAGGAGCCCTCTTCCTCTCCTCCGATTCGACGAGGGCCCGCGGGGGCCGGGCGCAAAGACGGAATGAAGTCTGCCAGAAATTGGCCACTTTATTCGGCGCTAAGCTAACCCACCGACATTTCCACTTTTGCGCTTTTCTCATTACGGCGGCGGCGAAGGGGGCGGGCTCGCATCATTGCTTTCGGCCAAGGGTATACAAACACCTTGTTTTAGGCCTTCCACTTTGTCGGGAAACTTGGAGACCAGACCGCCGTAGACCGAGGAACTCGTGTCAAGTGTTCACTTGTTCAAGGGAACTCGTAATCACAAGTGTCAGCGGCGCTGAAGTGGTCCAACGACCTGGAAACCAAAATAGGAGCCTTCCCGTATGGCGTGACGCTTTCGTGGGTCCGCCCAATGAGAGAAAGGCGCTTCGGGGGCGGATTTTCCGAGTCGTCCGTCTTTGCCGTCACGCTCAACCCACACGTGTTGATGAAAACTCTAAACCATCTGTTTCGGTTCCAATATTCGGGCCATTAAATGAAATCTTGGACAATCTGACTTGTTTTTCAGGCCAGCTGAGTGGTTAGCGTGTCGGTCTCACCGTTCTGGGGTCCTGGGTTCGATCCCAGGTGGGTCCTCACTGTGTGGTGTTTGCGTATTCTCCCCGGGCTTGCCTGGGTTTTCTCCGGGTACTCTGGTTTCCTCCCACTTCGCAAAAACATGCATGCTAGGCTGGTTGAACACTCTAAATTGGCTAACCCTAGCTATGATTGGTTGTCCTTTCTCTCCACGTGCCCTGCGATTGGCCAGCCACTGATTCAGGGTGTCCATCGCCTGGTGCCTGTAGTGGGATAGACTCCAGGACCCCCCGCGACCCTTGTGACGATAAGCGATTAAGAAAATGAAGTTATATTTGCCATTCGCATCCAGGAAAGCGCCCATTTTTTTCGTTCCTGTTCACTGGCAACAACGAAAATCGAAAAAATGATGTTGGAATAATGATTCAAACCTTTTAAATCATTATTAGTAATATTTAATTAAAAAAGGAAAAAACATCTTTCAACAAATTCTGCTTACAACTTGCAAGGAGATGCCTTGTGACGTCGTCTCAGTCCACAATGCATTCTGAATTGCAGTAACTGAATCATTGTATTTAATCGCGACATTCGAAAAACATGTTTATGTAATCAGTACAATAACACCCTAGATGTTTAGAAAAACAACAGTGTGAGGAATGCATTATAAGGTAAACAAAGTAGTATTATAATGTAAACAAAGCATTCTAAAGTAAACCAAGCAGGATTATAATGTAAACAAAGCAGTATTATAATGTAAGCAAAGCCGTATTTTCAAATCTGCTGCTGGAGTCTCGTCATAACAGTCTCATTGGGTCCTGCCGGGAGAAGTGTCCATAACAATGTGTCCTCTAGCTTTTGGGCCTTGAGGAGACGAATGTGGAGGAAAAAGTCCATGTTCCCATGACTGTTTATAGCCTTACTACTTATTAAAAAATGCTTACAACACATATAGAATATTCCATCATAATTCTAACAAATGAAAACTTCAAGACCGCCCCTCAAATGACAATTCCCATCAGGGCAATAGACACCTTCCAATGTGTTTGCACATGTACTGGAAAATGCTGTTAATTGGATTCAAGCCCAGGAAGAAATCTCATTAGGTTCTCACAGAGAGCTAAAACTAATGTTTGTCAAACAAGTTTTGGACTAACTTCACTTGAGACTAAAGAGGAGATAACAAAATAACAAGTCAACAATCGGCACCTGGGGACCACGCCCCCAGAGGAGGAACTCGCCACGTCGATCAAATTGCGCGTTCGATAGCTCATCCTCAAGTCGAGGACATTTCCCCCCTCCCGGGGGTCTTCGCTCGCCTCGAAGCGTAATTAACAAGCCGGCACCATCTTGACAATCGGCCACGGCCGATCCATCCCTCCTATCAGAAAATTAATCGGTCTTGTTTATTCTTAAGAGTTCCTCAGAATCCACGGAGGGTAATTAGCCGTCGGCGTGGGCCATCTGGATGGCTTCGATGACGCCCGAAGCGTGCCGGTCCATCGAGAGAACGATAACAAGGAGGTCTCGTCCGCGTTTGGCCGGAAAATTTTCCCGATTAAATTAAAACGGGGAACAAACGCAGGAGACCCGAGGCGGTCCTGGCTTGTAATTTTGAACACTGGACGGACAAACTGTACCAACGCCGCGGACTGCACCACTAACTTGACGTGGAAATGAGGGGTAGTATTAGAGACAACTGGGAATATAATTGCCAAAACAATTCCGCCCCACAAAACAGAATCGCTCACGTTGCCTATACCAAAAAACGGTCCTGCATCTCACGGACAGAATTCTCCATAACTGCAAGCTCGGAAGCGATAGATTAGGGCAAGGTGACCCCGAAGGATGCGGCTGCGACGGGCAGATAGGAAGATCGGTCAGGTGGCGGCCACGTTCCAAGTTCCGGTTCCAAATACCGGAGCCAAAAAACTGATTGTTTTTGACAGGATTTCGGCCCGTGTTATAAAGTGTTTTGTCCACTTTTCGCTAGTAAAAAGCAATATTTTTCCCGCATCTTCTTGTTCTTCGTCCACTTACATGAACACCATTCTGGCGACGATTTTGAAACGGAAAAATCCGGGTAAATCCGATTGTAGAATAAGGATTTTAAATAGTCCTAAAACTGAAACCATCACCGTTCATGAAAAGAACATAAAAAATTACAATTCTAAAAGTGTCCGTACTCCGCACTTGGTGTGCGACGTTTGCGTGGGTTTTCTCCGGGTACTCCTGTTCCCTCCCAAATCCCCAAAACATGCATGCTAGGCTAATTGTACACTAAATTGTCTCTAGATATCATTGATATTGATATTTGTCTCACTGTGCCCTCCGATTGGCCGGCAAACAATAACCGTAATTAGCTGGAATAGGCTCCAGTACCCTCGTGAAGAAAGGAATTGTATGGAATTGAATGCTTTTATTGTCATAATACAAGTATAATGATATTTAAAGCCTTCAGCACAAATCATTTTGAAACTCCAACCCATAGCACGATATGCTAACCCCATTCTCAGTCCAAAACCCCATAGAGATTTTTCCTCATCAATTGATTTTAGCAGAAAGGTCAGCGTGTGGCAGGATGACTTATCATGCTGACTGGTGCGCAATTTTTGACGAATATGTCAACGGCGCGTTTTGACCTTCAAGTCGTCGCCGGCAACACCCAAAATCCGCTTGCCGCTTTTTCTCTCCGTATCTGGAAGGAGCACGCCGCCATTCCTTTAAAAGCGGCGCCATTTTTGGGGGTCCGCCGCATTGGGGAGTTCACAGCGAGCTGACGTTAACGCTGTCAACGCACATCAACGATGTCAGTTTTCAACGTCGTCAAGTCCTTGCCTTTGTTGTGACATCCGGGAGAGATGGTCTCTTGCGTTTGGCGTCCCTCAAGGAGTCTCACGGAATCTTGGCGGTGCCTTCAAAGCCCGATGTCCCACTTAAGTGACAAGACGAGCGTTTGTCTCGTAAACAACGAGAAACTCCCGAAATGTTCGCAATCTAAAGCTAACGTTTAGAAACTGGCTAGCCACGAAGTGCACAAATAACAACAACAAACAGAAATAAATAATCAAAAATCATAATAATAAATAAATAATCAACAAATAAAAATAAATAAATAATCAACAAATAATAAAAATAAATAAATAATCAACAAATAATAAAAATAAATAAATAATCAACAAATAATAATAAATAAATAATCAACAAATGATAAATAAATAATCAACAAATGAGAATAATTAATAAATAATCAACAAATAATAATAAATAAATAATCAACAAATAATAAATAAATAAGCAACAAATGATAATAATAAATAAATAATCAACAAATAATAATATTAAATAGGTAATCAACAAATAATATAAATAAATACATAATAAACAACTAATAATAATAAGTACATAATCAACAAATAATAATAATAAATAAATAATCAAATAATATAAATAAATAATAAACAAATAATAATAATGAATACATAATCAACAAATAATAATAATAAATAATCAACAAATAATAATAATAATAAAAATAATCAAAAAATTATAATAATAATAATAAATAAATAATCAACAAATAATAAATAATCAACAAATAATAATAAATAATCAATAAATTGGTAATAAACCATAATAAACCAACCATTCAAATAAAAAAAAAATGTTCTTAAATAAATTGACACACCTTGTCTTGAATCTATGAAAAAAACTTTATTTACAATTACAGTATCACTAAAAAGCGTTCAGTGGATTCACATAATTTTGTACTTGTGGGGTGAAGTATGTTTTTAAATGGATTTACTTTATCTCCTTTTTAAATTATGAGCCATATATATATATATATATATATATATATATATATATATATATATATATATATATATATATATATTAGGGTTTAAAAGCGCTATAAACACAGAAGTCACCAATTTTGAGCTTCCGCTCATTTGACCACGGAAACGTGAACGTCCGCTGGCTTGACTGCAGTGTTAGACATTAAAAGCATTAATTTGATGCGTTGTTATCAAATGTGAAATGTTTTTCTTCAATATTTTATCAGATTAGTCATTAATATGTGTTTATGATTGTTCGAAATTTGTCAGAGTAACTGCAAATATCTTCATCTCCGAGTTCAATTTAACGTGTTTTTATTTTGAAATGTCAAGTGAAAATACGTGCGCTAAGACGTTAACTTGACACTAATGAAAAAAGTACACCTGTCGTATACGGCGACAGTTTATTGTTTGTAAATGTTTTAAATCGGTAAATCGGTGTGTTTTCATATTTAAAGAATAACGCTTTTTTCACCGCAAAGATCGCGTTTTAGAGAAGATAGCTGAATGTTAATAGCAGGTTAAAGTGGTCAGTACAACTATACTTTTTTGACTTTTGCCTCAAAGCTAACGCTGTACAATGATTATTATAGATTTGTTTTTTAATGTCTGTTTAAACTTTAGGTTTACGGTGTGATCGTGGTCAAAAATCACCTATGGAAGGAACTGGATGGAGCCTGATATGCGATCAATGGGTATGTTTTTACACGCTCGTGTGCTTAGTGCTGCGATTAATCGTGAATTACCGACCTCATATTTACCTATCGTACGATTAATTAATTTATTACCGATAAGGAAAGCATTCTACAGCACCAAGTGACATTCCATTACGAAGAATTTATTCCACTGTTGCTTATTGCACTTGTTTTGTTATTTTTATTACGATGATGATGTCACTTTATTATTATGATGATGATGATGATGAAAAGAAAATCAATTAGTTAATTAACCAACTGCGCTAAGCAGTGATTTAAGCAAAAAAATCAACATAATTATTTTTACTGTACTCTAAATTGATTAATGAAAATAATGAAAACAATTAGCTTGAAATACAGAATGTAGTATATTAAAATTAATTTTATAACATGAAAGATAATGAATTTAGAAATGTTACATGCTTCGGTAGGTGTTTTTTAAACAATATTTGTAAAAAATAGAAACTACATAGAGGTAGGGAGGTAGGGAGGTAGGGAGGTAGGGAGGTAGGGAGGTAGGGAGGTAGGGAGGTAGGGAGGTAGGGAGGTAGGGAGGTAGGGAGGTAGGAGTAGGGAGGTAGGGAGGTAGGGAGGTAGGGAGGTAGGAGGTAGGGAGGTAGGGAGGTAGGAGTAGGGTAGGGAGGTAGGGAGGTAGGGAGGTAGGGAGGTAGGGAGGTAGGGAGGTAGGAGGTAGGGAGGTAGGGAGGTAGGGAGGTAGGGAGGTAGGGAGGAAGGGAGGTAGGGAGGTAGGGAGGTAGGGAGGTAGGGAGGTAGGGAGGTAGGGAGGTAGGGAGGTAGGGAGGTAGGGAGGTAGGGAGGTAGGGAGGTAGGGAGGTAGGAGGTAGGGAGGTAGGGAGGTAGGGAGGTAGGAGGTAGGGAGGTAGGGAGGTAGGGAGGAGGAGGAGGGAGGGAGGCAGGGAGGCAGGGAGGCAGGGAGGCAGGGAGGGCAGGGAGGGCAGGGAGCAGGGAGGCAGGGAGGCAGGGAGGCAGGGAGGCAGGGAGGCAGGGAGGCAGGGAGGCAGGGAGGCAGGGAGGCAGGGAGGCAGGGAGGCAGGAGGCAGGGAGGCAGGGAGGCAGGGAGGCAGGGGAGGCAGGAGGCAGGGAGGCAGGGAGGCAGGGGGCAGGGAGGCAGGAGGCAGGGGCAGGGAGGCAGGGAGGCAGGGAGGCAGGGAGGCAGGAGGCAGGGAGGCAGGGAGGCAGGGAGGCAGGGAGGCAGGGAGGCAGGGAGGCAGGGAGGCAGGGAGGCAGGTAGGCAGGGAGGCAGGTAGGCAGGGAGGCAGGTAGGCAGGGAGGCAGGTAGGCAGGTAGCAGGTAGGCAGGTAGGCAGGTAGGCAGGTAGGCAGGTAGGCAGGTAGGCAGGTAGGCAGGTAGGCAGGTAGGCAGGTAGGCAGGTAGGCAGGTAGGCAGGTAGGCAGGTAGGCAGGTAGGCAGGTAGGCAGGTAGGCAGGTAGGCAGGTAGGCAGGTAGGCAGGTAGGCAGGTAGGCAGGTAGGCAGGTAGGCAGGTAGGCAGGTAGGCAGGTAGGCAGTAGCAGGTAGGCAGGTAGGCAGGTAGGCAGGTAGGCAGGTAGGCAGGTAGGCAGTAGGCAGGTAGGCAGGTAGGCAGGTAGGCAGGTAGGCAGTAGGCAGGTAGGCAGGTAGGCAGGTAGGCAGGGTAGGCAGGTAGGCAGGTAGGCAGGTAGGCAGGTAGGCAGGTAGGCAGGTAGGCAGGTAGGCAGGTAGGCAGGTAGGCAGGTAGGCAGGTAGGCAGGTAGGCAGGTAGGCAGGTAGGCAGGTAGGCAGGTAGGCAGGTAGGCAGGTAGGCAGGTAGGCAGGTAGGCAGGTAGGCAGGTAGGCAGTAGGCAGGTAGGCAGGTAGGCAGGTAGGGCAGGTAGGCAGGTAGGCAGGTAGGCAGGGCAGGTAGGCAGGAGGTAGGCAGGTAGGCAGGTAGGCAGGTAGGCAGGTAGGCAGGTAGGCAGGTAGGCAGGTAGCAGTAGGCAGGTAGGCAGGTAGGCAGGTAGGCAGGTAGGCAGGTAGGCAGGTAGGCAGGTAGGCAGGTAGGCAGGTAGGCAGGTAGGCAGGTAGGCAGGTAGGCAGGTAGGCAGGTAGGCAGGTAGCAGGTAGGCAGGTAGGCAGGTAGGCAGGTAGGCAGTAGGCAGGTAGGCAGGTAGGCAGGTAGGCAGGTAGGCAGGTAGGGTAGGCAGGTAGGCAAGGTAGGCAGGTAGGCGCAGGTAGGCAGGTAGGCAGGTAGGCAGGTAGGCAGGTAGGCAGGTAGGCAGGTAGGCAGGTAGGCAGGTAGGCAGGTAGGCAGGTAGGCAGGTAGGCAGGTAGGCAGGTAGGCAGGTAGGCAGGTAGGCAGGTAGGCAGGTAGGCAGGTAGGCAGGTAGGCAGGTAGGCAGGTAGGCAGGTAGGCAGGTAGGCAGGTAGGCAGGTAGGCAGGTAGGCAGGTAGGCAGGTAGGCAGGTAGGCAGGTAGGCAGGTAGGCAGGTAGGCAGGTAGGCAGGTAGGCAGGTAGGCAGGTAGGCAGGTAGGCAGGTAGGCAGGTAGGCAGGTAGGCAGGTAGGCAGGTAGGCAGGTAGGCAGGTAGGCAGGTAGGCAGGTAGGCAGGTAGGCAGGTAGGCAGGTAGGCAGGTAGGCAGGTAGGCAGGTAGGCAGGTAGGCAGGTAGGCAGGTAGGCAGGTAGGCAGGTAGGCAGGTAGGCAGGTAGGCAGGTAGGCAGGTAGGCAGGTAGGCAGGTAGGCAGGTAGGCAGGTAGGCAGGTAGGCAGGTAGGCAGGTAGGCAGGTAGGCAGGTAGGCAGGTAGGCAGGTAGGCAGGTAGGCAGGTAGGCAGGTAGGCAGGTAGGCAGGTAGGCAGGTAGGCAGGTAGGCAGGTAGGCAGGTAGGCAGGTAGGCAGGTAGGCAGGTAGGCAGGTAGGCAGGTAGGCAGGTAGGCAGGTAGGCAGGTAGGCAGGTAGGCAGGTAGGCAGGTAGGCAGGTAGGCAGGTAGGCAGGTAGGCAGGTAGGCAGGTAGGCAGGTAGGCAGGTAGGCAGGTAGGCAGGTAGGCAGGTAGGCAGGTAGGCAGGTAGGCAGGTAGGCAGGTAGGCAGGTAGGCAGGTAGGCAGGTAGGCAGGTAGGCAGGTAGGCAGGTAGGCAGGTAGGCAGGTAGGCAGGTAGGCAGGTAGGCAGGTAGGCAGGTAGGCAGGTAGGCAGGTAGGCAGGTAGGCAGGTAGGCAGGTAGGCAGGTAGGCAGGTAGGCAGGTAGGCAGGTAGGCAGGTAGGCAGGTAGGCAGGTAGGCAGGTAGGCAGGTAGGCAGGTAGGCAGGTAGGCAGGTAGGCAGGTAGGCAGGTAGGCAGGTAGGCAGGTAGGCAGGTAGGCAGGTAGGCAGGTAGGCAGGTAGGCAGGTAGGCAGGTAGGCAGGTAGGCAGGTAGGCAGGTAGGCAGGTAGGCAGGTAGGCAGGTAGGCAGGTAGGCAGGTAGGCAGGTAGGCAGGTAGGCAGGTAGGCAGGTAGGCAGGTAGGCAGGTAGGCAGGTAGGCAGGTAGGCAGGTAGGCAGGTAGGCAGGTAGGCAGGTAGGCAGGTAGGCAGGTAGGCAGGTAGGCAGGTAGGCAGGTAGGCAGGTAGGCAGGTAGGCAGGTAGGCAGGTAGGCAGGTAGGCAGGTAGGCAGGTAGGCAGGTAGGCAGGTAGGCAGGTAGGCAGGTAGGCAGGTAGGCAGGTAGGCAGGTAGGCAGGTAGGCAGGTAGGCAGGTAGGCAGGTAGGCAGGTAGGCAGGTAGGCAGGTAGGCAGGTAGGCAGGTAGGCAGGTAGGCAGGTAGGCAGGTAGGCAGGTAGGCAGGTAGGCAGGTAGGCAGGTAGGCAGGTAGGCAGGTAGGCAGGTAGGCAGGTAGGCAGGTAGGGAGGTAGGGAGGTAGGGAGGTAGGGAGGTAGGGAGGTAGGGAGGTAGGGAGGTAGGGAGGTAGGGAGGTAGGGAGGTATAAAAAATATCATTTTTCTACTTTTTACACCATACCAGTCAGCGCAAAATTAGAAACAGTTTGACTCCACGTAATATTCTTCATGGCTCCTTCGAGTGTGAGGTGACAAGAGAAGAAATAAGACATCAATAAGTCTGCAAAATAAGTTTGAAAAAAATAAATAAAGCAGCTCTAAAGAGAACACTTGTGGAGATGAATGTGGAGTTCGGGGGGGCGGTGGCTTTTTTTCGGGAAAAAAAGTGCCGCTCTTGGCTTGCTTTAGATGAACGCCACGTTGACAGACCTCATCTATCTGCTTTTGAAGAAATAAAAGTGGAATAATTAGGCCGCCGGCGCGCGGCGCGTGTCGCCGCCATTGACACGTGGAGAAACGTGCCGAACGTGACGACCGTTCATCAAAGCTGAATAATTAAACGGCGTAAACGAAGGCTGGTGAAAAAAACGGACCGAATGAAACGCGATCGTCATCTTTGACGCTGACGGCTCCTGCATTATTGAAGGTGCCTGAAAGCAACGTGAACGCAATTCGGGTCAACTCCGAAAAGCACAGTCGGGAATCTTGAAAGTTTTTAATATATACAGTCATACCTTCAATGATGCTATTATTTTTTTACTGGGTTATTTTTATTTTTAGCCAGCAGCTAGACGATTAATAGTGTATGAATTTGTCCGATTTTTACATTTTGGTTTTACACGGTAAGTACATTATTTGCCATGTTTTAACATGTTTGCTATATGAGTAGGTGAGCTATGATATATACGATTTGGGCAATTATTTTGATTTTTTTAGTAAGGAGCAAGTCGATTTACAATATGTACGAATTTGTCTGATTTTTACATTTTGGATTTCTTATATTCTCTACACAGTAAGTACACATTTTCCATAATTTTACATTTTTGCGGTATTAGCCACGTTAGCTACGATAAATACAATTTGGTCAATTATTGTCATATTTTAGTAAGACGCATGCCGATTTACAATGTGTATGAATTTGTCCGATTTTTACATTTTGGATTTGTAAGTACAAATTTTCCATATTTTGACATTTTTGCAATATTAGCCACATTAGCTACGATAAATACAATTTGGTCAATTATTGAGATTTTTTGCAAGGAGCAAGCCGATTTACAATGTGTACGAATTTGTCAGATTTTTACATTTTAGATTTCAGTACAAATTTTCCATATTTTGACATTTTTTGCCCTATTAGCCAGGTGAGCTACGATAAATACGATTTGGGAAATTATTAAGATTTTTAGCAAGGAGCAAGACGATTTTCAATGTGTACGAATTTTTCCGATTTTTACATTTTGGATTTCTTATATTCTCTACACGGTAAGTACAAATTTTCCATATTTTGACATTTTTGCGCTAATAGCCAGGTGAGCTACGATAAATATGATTTGGTAATTATTAAGCCAGGAATAAGGCAATTTACAATTTATATGAACTGGTCCGATTTTTTTTTAGATGAGATTTTGCTAAATATTGAGATTTTTTTTAGCAAGGGTGTCTGCAATATATAAAATCTTATCAAATTTTACGAATTTTGAGCCAAGTGTAAGGCTATATCTAATAAATCCGATGTAGCCAATGGAGTCTTTGAATCAAAACCAATTTTTGTCATATCTTAAAACATTACGTCGTCATCACCCTTAATATTTGAATATAGGTTGTTTTTAATTTTACTACTGCATCCAACAAATTTTAAGACTTGATTAGGACTGTAAGATAATCAACATGACGCACTTTTAGATCCTCCAAATGTAAACGAGACGGCCGATATGTAACATTTAACGATCGTCTTCAATAGGACGGGGCGCCGTAATTGCGTCAGATGATTAAAGATCACATTAAAGTTTTTGCTAAATGGCTCTTTGCAAACTCATGCTCGCTCAGCCATATTGAAATAACTCAAGTGTGCCTTTAAATCTATGAAAATTATGAACATTAGCACGACTAGATTATCAAGTTACTTATAATGAAGCTGCGGAAAGTTGACTTTTAAGTGGCTGAATCAGCAGCTCGCCGAATGATGGCCGCCAGTTGTTTGAGCCGCAATGGACGCCGATCGCCGTCCATTAATTTTGGTGAAATAACATTTTAGCTATGTAGCAAAGCAGGTCGTTGACACGTTTCTTTACTTGCAGTATAGTAATTGATCATTTGCGAGATGTCTATGGCAGCTAATGCGTTAGCTATAGCGTGTTTCATGTTTGTTTCCTGTAGATTTTGGGTAACTGAACAGGGGGTGACCTACAAATGTCCCCAAGTGACTCAAAATCAACAAGACATGGTCTATAGTGCCCCCAAAACCAGAAAGACTGGGTTCGAGTACCCTGGTCCAGCATCCAATTAATTTTGACTGGCAATGAACGGTCTTTCGGGCCCTTAACATAGACACTATTCTAGCGGAAATGTTGCTAGCAACCTGTTGGTGGCAGTGACACCTATTTAAAGCAATATATTTAAAAAAAAAATTAGGGAACATATCGATAACTTGTTGGGATGCAATGTATCATGGCATGAGTTTGACACACCCCCAATCCTGATTGGCAGGGCCGTTAATTGAGTGCTTTACAAAGACTTGACCCGAAAATGCCTCAAAAACTACAGGAATCGACCAAAAGTCTACCGGGACAGCAAAGTGTGTCGAATTTCTCCAGAACTGATCAAAAAATATCTTATTTTGAACCAACTCTCCGTTTCATCTCCAACCGTCAACGGCAGTATTTCAGCCTCAGATTGAACTTTTACCCCGCCGTGACACGTTTCTTCTCACTGTTGCGGTTGCGATGCATGCTGGGACTTTTCCCGCCTACCCCCTCTCAGGTGGAGTTGCGAATCTTTCAGGTTTGTCTCGCAATGATGCGGCGGCTCATTTATTTATTCTCTTTTCTCTCGAAATAATCTGCTGACCTAAATCGTCTACCGTGGTGCGACTATTATAGAGTTATTTTTAGTCCAATCAAGACTGCGGTGCACTTTCCTCCTTTTGCGGTGCCCTCATTTTTTTATGGGGGGGGATTTTTCGATTGTTTTCCGTATGGCAATTGGATAAAAAAACAGGTCAACCAGACGGTATGAGATCAGTCAAGACTTGACCGTCTATCGATGGGTATTCAGTGCCATTTTCGATGGTAGGCGTCCAATCCGTGCCTGGGAATTGAAGTAAATTGAGCGCTAGTGGATGTCCAATCCAGTTGGAGAGAGCGGAGGGCAGAGAATGATTTGGATTTGCAGGGACCGCCCACTGTAAAAATATAAGGGACATCTATCTTCAGCAATGAGTGAAGGATTGAACATCTATAAACGTCAATGTCAGCCAATAAGTGTATCATGAGTACGTAGCCATTCATTCGCTGCCTTCTTTCCACTTCAACCGGATTGGACGAAATTTGCTACCGTTGACGATGGCAAGAGTCCAATCCATTCGAGCCGGGAGGTTTAATAAAAATCAACATAATTATTTTTACTGTACTCTAAATAAATAATGAAAACAATTAGCTTGAAATAGAGAATTAGCATATTAAAATTAATTGTATAACATAAAAAATAAATGATTCTAAAAATGTTACATGCTTTGTTAGGTGTTTTTTTAAACAATATTTATAAAAAATAAAACTGATATTTTGCGATGTTAATTCCTGATTATTATTATTTTTTTCTCAATCAAAAATTCTCACGTCACAGTATACAGCGTATCATAAACGGTGAATACGGGTCGCCGGTTTTGAACCCCGATTTCTTTCATGTCGTGCCGGCGCGCGAGTCATTTGTCGTGTTTAGCCGGCCTATCGCCGCCGGGCCGAAGACATGAATCACGATGAGAAATGCATTGAGCGTCGCTCTCTTCCAATTACCTGCCAGGATGTTTCATGAGTCATAATATGTAAACAGCTGAGGGCTACGGGCGTCCTACACACAGCACACACACAGCAGAGGTACGCTTGCTACACGTTAGCTAAACGCCGTAGAGCCAAATAGTCCGTCAGGTGGTCAATTAGCTTCTTATCGGCGCTGGCATGTTTTGGCTCGCAGATACTACTCTCGTAGCGCCCGCCAAAAATGATTTATGTCTTCGCCAACGCACGTGACGGGGTGACCGTCACATGGGAGTTATCACATTACGGTTTTTTGGGGGGGAGGGGCTTAATTCTATAGTCCATCAGATCAAGAAAAATGTAAAACAAGGAAGTGCTATTTGTTTCGTGGCTACATTCAACATTACAGAAATGGTAACATGACAACTGACACTAATTAGCTAAATGCTAAGGCTACGTTATCTGTAGATTGGCTAGTTTAGAGATTATAAACCGCATATTCCGGACTATAAAACGCACTTTTTATAGTTTGGCTGGACCTGGGATTTATACTTGAGTGGGACTTAAGTTTTGTTTTGGTTTTTTCTCTCTGACCCCCGACGTTGTTTTTTAAGGGTATAATTACCTGAAAAGCTTATTTTAACAGAAACCTATTTAGCCTGTTTTCCTCTAATTTACTACAACTTTAATGTTACGTTTCCCCAACATTTAGTGATTTTTAAAGCCCGACTAAATGAAAGATATAATAGCATTTTGGCAGGTTTTGTCGCTGTTTCACACAGTGAGTCTTTTTTTTAAAAGATAATTCTTTGAACCTCTTAGCCGAGCTAAAATGAATCAATAACGTCTTTGTGATGATTCCATTCCCTGTAATGAAAAGTGTCAAGTAGCGTTTTTGTTTGTTTTTCCCTTTCAGTCTGCTGACCTTGATTAATTCTCCGCTGTTATTTCTGCATTTGTCCGACGAGATGATGCATGGCACCGACGACCGCGTGATGAAGTGCGCGGCGCTGCAAAGTGAGCACATTATTATTGTTTTTTGATATTTTTTTTCCCTCCGCGGCCTAGAGACAGCGAGGTCGGCGGTGGCGGACTATCAACGATCGCACGTGATATAAAAGAATTTTCAAAAAAGCTGTTCTTGGCGGAAGGTGTAGCGAGATGTAATAAAGGCCATTCATCGCGGTGTCGCCGAACAACTTGCGCTAGCCCAGCCGCGCTTATTAAAATGATCAATAAAAGTACTTTGATTGAGGACGGGAAAATCCGTGGACACGCGGCAGCCTTAATAGCACCTCAAGAAACGGGTGTTTTAGTATATCCCCGTTTTCAAAAGTATGCATTCTGAGTTTTTTTAGGTCTCAGATTTGCCGGTTATAATTGTTGCTAGCTTTCCCTCATCAGTGTTGCTAAATTACTTTTATTTTAATCTTGCCCTGGTCCTCCCTCGTGGTCCGGTGTTTTTACCGATGCTCCAACCGCATGTCGAATAGCTGTTTTTAATTTCTCGGCACAAATTAGCGTGTGGGGTCCTTTAATAACTGGGTTGTTTTGATTTGCTAAAAAATGCTATTCCTGTTTCAGTGGGCGGGATCCCGTGACCGCGCTAAAATGTAACGTTCTTCCGCAAGTGTTTTGTAATCGGCGGAGAGCAAAAAGAACCTTAAATGCAGACGCAAAAAACAGAAAAAATGAAACAAAATAACCCGAGTTCAATCGTTGTTGTTTAAAAGTTGAAGCCGCAAGAGGAATTAAACTTTGCGGCAATCTTCCACTCGTGCCGAGTGCCAAAACTGTGAATTTTCTCAATTTAGCATCATCCATCTGTTTGGTGTATGCGCTTCCAAATAGAAAACAATTGGATGAAATCTCTGAGGATGACTGGAAACGATTCAAATGACCCAGAAATGATCAAAATGACAGACTTTTGAATCTCTCCCTGTTCTTTTTGGTGAATTCCGTTTGATTGTCAGCGTTCGGGTTTTCCCGTGTTTCTTGTCTTGTTCGTTTCAAATCCATTGTTTCTTGCTGCGATTGTTTTGTCTCCATCTGCAAATACGAGCTTCCCCCTCTATATTTTTGGTTCGTATAAAATGTTGGGTACATTCCTTTGCACTTGCATTTGTCACCTAGCAGTTTTGCCAATCAGGCTACCCACGATTCAGATGTACAGGTTTTTATTTTACCACGCGGGTCTTGTCGGCATGAACCACAAACCAAAGCGGGGGTTTGACAACGCCGCTTTGAATACAAACCCGTTAAGACTGGAGATTTTTTCCCTCCCGAAGTAGATTGCGAGGAAAATAATGTTACCTTACAGTGCAAGCAATTTTCCGCAGCGATATCCCAGCTTGCCTTCTCTTTATTATTAATACCTCGCCTACAGTTGCAGTTGAAGCCATCCATCATCATTCTTGACTTCTCTGCAGCGCGCCGTTTCTCTCGCCGATGTGCGAAAACACGACTTGGGTATTTTGCCCTCAGTCCAGTCTGAAAAGTAGGGGTGCTTATTGCCTCATAAATGGGGATACCATTCGTATGCATTTGAAAACTTTTTGAACCTGATCAAAATTTACATAAAAGTACATTGTTATCAATTTCATTCTGAAAACTCATTTGTTGTTGAGAGCACTACTCGCTGAGTCTATGGACTCAACAACAAAAACAAACTAACACATAGATAATCAATATATAGTAATGATAAATAAATAATCAATACATAGTAATGGATCAAAAAGTGGTCAACATAATAAATAAGAAGTGTAAGTAATAGTAATAAATCTTCATTAGGTCCTAGGTGCAGAACTCGAGTTGAGTATGGTGACCGCCATTGGGAAGAAACTGTCCTTGAGTCTGTTGGTCTTGGCTGTTTTGGCTCTGTAGCGCCTTCCACAGGGCAGCAGGTTGAAGTGGTGGAAGCCGGGATGCGTATTGTCTTTTATGATGCTCTCTGCCCTTCCAAGGCACCGGGATTTGTAGATGCTGGACGGGGTAGGAAGGGGGCAGTTGATGATGCCTTTGTTGTATATTGTATTTTCGTGACTGTCATTTAGTCTGTTGGTCTTGGCTGTTATGGCTCTGTAGCGGCTTCCAGGGGGCAGCAGGTTGAAGTGATGGAAGCCAGGATGCGTATTTTCTTTTATGATGCTCTCTGCCCTTCTAAGGCACCGGGATTTGTAGACGCTGGACGGGGTGGGAAGGGGGCAGTTGATGATGCCTTTGTTTTATATTGTATTTTCTCTGTTTTAAAAACCTGATTAAATGAAGGATACATATATTTAGCCAGACGCGCTGCCTCGGCCATCACCCGCGTTTTGCCGCCGGTTTCATGGGAAGCCGCCGTTATGACTGGTTTTTAAAGTAGGGATCCACTCCGTCTGAGAGCATAATCCAACTGTCTGCTCCGCATTAGCAGTGATAGCGCGTCAACATTTGGACTCAGCTCCCGTCGCCCAGATGGCGTCTTGCGACGTAGCTCCAAGTCCAAATGGGATCGAAACATGTTCCCAGTAAACCGGCGGCAATTCCCGAAGCCCGCCATGTGTTCTCCGCGTCGGTATTTAGAATGGGGCGCAAAACAAACGTGGCCCCCGACGGGTAGAAGTGGCAAACAAACGTCTGTCGCCGTGTTTTCCGGCCTCCGGAACCAACGCGCCAGTGAAAAACAAAACGATAAAAACCCGTCAGCTACTTAGGTGATATTTAAATGAATAAAAAGCGCCAGATACGAGAGGCTTTTGCCGTTCAGCCAAGAAAATGATTTCCCAAATGGAGCCCGCTAGCGAGCCTTTAAGACCATAAAACAACTAATATCGCGCAAACGCATCGGGATGCTATTTCCTTTTTAGCCCGAGCGCTCGTGAAGGATTTTCTCTGCCAGCAGCTTGTTCGTGTCGAATAAACTCATAAATAAATCCGGACTTGGCTGACTGGAACACGCCGGGCATGTTAATTAATCAGGGATAACCTCAGTCGCATCTAATTAGCCGAGGAAGGTGCAGGGCTGGATTCGGTTCCGTAGGCTGGAATTTTGGGCGGACAAGGTCAAAAGTCGCAGAGATTTGTTGCCATGTTTTTATTGCGAATATTACATACGTATATATTTTTTTCTTCGCCCCCTCACCACCGCGTTTTCCAATTTACCCGAGAGCGTTTGTCGCCAATTTGGCAGTTCTTGAGTGTACCACTAGTGTTTCGTTCGTTTGAATCTGACGGCAAGCCGGCAAATAGACCCCCACGTGAAAGCTTATTTTCCCAGGGCGAGCGAACGAGCGTCCCGCCGTTTTCCGTCTATTTTTTTCTAAACCTGGCAGTCATCTAATCAGCGGCTGATTTACACCCGCTGTTATCCCCCATGGCGATGATGTGCAATCAACCGGCAATGAGCGCGGACCGACGCTGATGACGAGCGCAAATCAAGGCCTATTTGACCGACCTTTGATTGGGTAATTTTCTCGTGGGCTTTTAAAACATCGTCGCGGGTTTCTCAAACGCGGGAAGCGATAAATAACAACACAACGTGCTTGTAAACAAACCCCAGACATAATGCTAGTCTTGCTAATGTGTCCAAAAACAGTTTGTTAAAACTCTTTTACCGTCTTGATGGACCAGATCCGACCGTGTCGTTTTCAGAGGGTGAAAAAAGATCGGGTTTTAAAAATGTCTTTAGTTTTTGTTAAGTAATGACTCACTGGCTAACGTTGACGGAAATCCACGTGATTAAAAGTGACTTTTATGTAATTTAATTTGTTGTAAAGTACTTTGAATTATGACATTTTTTTTGCGCGGGGTGCTGGAGCATACCCCAGCTGACTTTGGGCACGAGGCGGGGAACATTCTGAATCGATGGCCAGCCAATCGAAGGGCACGAGGAGACAAACAACCATTCACGCTCACACTCATACCGAGGGGCAATTTGGAGTGTCCAATTAGCTTAGTTTGTGGGACCTGTAGGATCGTCGGCTGCTCTCTGCCCTCACTGGAAGACATTGCCAGCCCTCGTTACCTCAGCAGAGCCAGGAACATCATCGGGGACCCATACCACCCTGGTCACAATCTGTTCCAGCTGCTGCCCTCTGGCAGACGCTATAGGTCCCACAAAGTACGGACAAATAGGCTTAAGGACAGTTTTTTCCCACATCCATCAGAACGCTAAACTTGCGGTAACACAACACACAATCCCTTCTGGACAGACCTGGATTTGAACCCAGGACCTCAAAACTGTGGGGCCAGCGTGCTAACCCGGGCCGCTAGGTTGCGAACAAATTATGTATAAATATATGGTTCTCTTTAATAAGCGTGTGTTTGAAATGTTTGATGAATTAATCTTTCTTTCTTGTTTTTGTCAATAGTATAAATGTATAGTGTAGTTCTACATATGTATGCTTTGCAATATACCTTTTATTTTTATTTTTTAGCTGTTATCTTCTGACTTATTGTTCTGCCAAGTTTTGTTCACTACTGGATTTGTATTTTTGTCGTTGCATTTTCATGATTCATGCTTATCATTTCTCCTTTTTATTTGTAGGGATGTCCTAAGACAAAATGGATTGGACGCCCAGCACCGCCAGCGACAGCCAATTTGTCAAAAACTGTTATACGGGTAAGTTGAGGAATTTTTACTGTGGCATTTTCAGGAAACAATTTGCAAATTCTATATGTGATTCGCGCCACGTCCGCGTCGTTATCCCTCTTCAACCAGCGTCAGGCCGTTCTATATTTACGGGAATATGCGCTTGAAGCACATCGTATACCGGCCGGGGCCGGGGGAGATCACCCCGTTGCCGTCACGTTGCCTTGATTGAGGCCAATCAGCGCCGGGGTTTTCGACCTTTTTGGCGTCGGCGCTCGGCTCAAACGCAAACCCGCCGCTTCCATCATCTCTCCCGGTAATTGAGGTTTCCCAAAGCCTCCCCATTACCCGCGCCGCGATCCGATTATCCGCGGGAAGCGAGTCCGGCTCCGTTCCCGACATTGTTGACCCACTTCAAGCTGTGACGCGCGACGCTTTGACGGGCTTCCCCCGGAATCTTCCGCGGCGCTGAAATGTCGAGCAAAGTCACGGCTATTAGTCGTGGCGGGGGAGGGGCGGAAGGATCATCCGGGTCGGGTTCGGCCGCGGTGATAACGAGGACACTCGCTGTCTTCACCTTTGACCCACGCTTCGGAAAGTGCCCTTGATGTTCCACGCCGTTAGCGCCGGGAGAAGATTGTCAAGGTTTTACACAAAGACTGTGAACAATTTGTAAAAAATCCTGTCCGTTTAAATAATTTTCTTGTTTAGTTTTTCCTCAGGGTTTAGATTTGGCCATTATTCATTTGTGCTTTTTTAATACATATATTCATACATAATCATACATTTGATTAATCTTTGAGTAAAAAAATATCTAAAAGCAGAGGGTGGACAAACTGCTAAAACAGATCGGCTCACGATAGCTTTTGAATTCCTAATTTTGATTAAAATTAATGATCTTGCTTAATGATTGTGTGATAAAAACCAGTTTTATAACAATCCCTTTATTTGTAACAATCCCTATATACTTTCTTACCTTGATAACAAACTTTCAAACCTTAGTGACCTTTGACCTATACCCCCGAATTTAATCAGCTCTTCCATTCCATAATAGAAATATCGTATAAGTCTCATGAGAATCCCTGTATACGTTCCTATGTTGAAAATGAACCTTCGAAACTCCCTGACTTTTGACCTCCCAACCCCCAAAGAAACAATTATCCCGCAAGATCCTTTTCTTCACCCTCGAATCATCTTGAAAGCAAAGAAAGTTCCCCCCCACCGACGGTTAAACTGACGCCCAATCAGATGTCACGGTGCCAGCCCTTGCTTTGATAACCCGCAATTATAAATATGAGCTTACATACGGACCCAGTCTAACAGATTTATTCCTTCAATAGACTTGTTTCCCCCCTTTTTCATTTACGCTAAGTGCTGGCAGGACGCTAACGAGAAGCTAACTAATGAGCGTCTCCGTTTTCAATAAATTCTGTGCGCCTGCCGGAAGCTGTTGCCACAGAAACAAAAGTAATAAGACCAAAGCGGGAAAACAAGTTAATGAATGTCGAGCCTGCAGTCTTAAGAAAGTGTTTAATTTCAAGCGCAAATAGCTTACAAGTGTGCCTGTGTATAGAAATAATGACGGATCTTGAGAGTAAATGATAACGCAAAACAGTTCAATTTGGCGTTAATGACCTTTGGAGTGCAAATTTTTGATTAACAAGTGTGTGAGGATAAACAGCCGTGCAAAATAAATACTAGCGCATTTTTTCGGCTAATGTGGCTATTGGTGTTTTTTGCTTCCAAACAACGTTCCCGGTTTGACGTTTCCCCGCGGAGGAGGAGGCGGGGCCAGCTTTTTCTGGCACGTTTTGGTCATTAATTACAAAGATAAACAACGCGTCGCGCTCTTCTTCTTTGGACGCTCAAGGTCACCCGCGCCGGCGTTTTGACAGTTCGATGAATGCCTTTTTTTGTTTGTTTTGTTTTTGGTGTTTCACTTTTTAACCACAAAAAAAGACTCTCCTTGATTGGAAACGCAGAGAATCGCCTAATAAACAAAGACAAAGTAATGAGTAGGTATTAAAAAGAAAATGAGATTGTAAGATATCATTTCTACTTTCAAGGCCCAATCCATTTTTCCCCAAAAACATTCGTTTTGGAGACATTCAGGGCCAAGTTGTTGGGAGTGCAGCACTCGCTGAGTCTATGGACTCAAAAACAAACAAACACATAATGATAAATAAATAGTAATAGATAAATAAGTAGTGAACATAAATAAGTAGTATAAGTAATAGTCAACATGGGTAAGTGGTACAAAATGACTAAAGTGGCTAGCTATAAGTCTTGATTAGGTCCTAGGTGCTGAACTCGAGTTGAGTATGGTGACCGCTCTTGGGAAGAAACTGTTCTTGAGTCTGTTTGTCTTGGCTGTTATGGCTCTGTAGCGCCTTCCAGAGGGCAGCAGGTTGAAGTGGTGGAAGCCGGGATGCGTATTGTGTTTTAGAATGCTCTCTGCCCTTTTAAGGCCCAGGGATTTGTAGATGCTGGACGGGGTAGGTAGGGGGCAGTTAATGATGCCTTTGTTGTATATTGTATTTTCTCAGTTTTAAAACCCCTATTAAAGTGTGTTGTCTTTTATGATGCTATCTGCCCTCCTGAGGTACCGATTTGTAGAGGCTGGACGGGGTTGGTAGGGGCTGTTGATGATGCCTTTGTTTTATATTGTATTTTCGCTGGATGGGGTAGGTAGGGGTCAATTGATCTTTTGCGCTGTGTTGATCACCCTTGTTCCTTCTTAATTCCAAAAAGATGGCAAGATAAAAAGACATTATGAATGTTTCCCCTCTTGTGTAGATAAATGTAAATAAAAATAAACAACACATTGAAACTTCTGCTATTTTGAGCCTAGAAAAAGACAATTTGGACGAAATAAATGGTCTTTCACCCATCAGAAAATCTGTCAATTCACTCATGGATGAACCGTGGCAGCCTAGTTGGCCCCCGGAATGAAACTACGATGTTGTCTTTCGACAAAATTGAGTTTAGCACCTCCGGTCTTACCTGTCTCATACCCTGAAGTTTTTTTTCCCCCATTTGGCGGTTATGTCAGACCAGCATGTTTGCGTTTAACAGCAGGCAACAGAAGGCAGGCCAGAAGCACTAATCAGGTGATGATGAGCCCTGCCTCCTCCTCTTCCTCCCGCCGCTCCCCCCGACAAGCTGACACGGATGGAGTGAGCCGGCGGGGGGGCGACGGGGGTCCGACGAGGCGGAAAAGCAACAAGGCTGAAAACACAGGTGTGGTGCTCAGTCCACGTCGAGCCCCGACGGGGAGATAAATGGATGCTGTGAGGCACTCTTGACTGCACCCAAAAAAACGAAAAAATATTAGGAGAGAGGAATAGTTTTATTTTCAGGGCCAACTAGGATGCACAATTAATGGGGTAATGAATTGACAGCTTTTCTGATCGTCCATAGATCATTTAGGGACATCCAAATGTTCTTTTTGAGACTCTTAATACCAAATATTGTCCTGTTGTTTTACAGTTCTTTACATTTTTTTAATTAAAAAAAGGGAAAGTGACTTGCCGTGTCGTAGTTCCGATTTCTTTCTGACGGCAAAATACGACCAATGAACTGACAGCTATTCTGATAGATTTCTAGATCATTTTTCAGGCATTCAGATTTGCCCAAATCTTCTTTTTGAGCCTCTGAAAAGTCTTTAATGTTTTTTGTATTTCTTATTTACTTACAATTTTTAGTCAAAAAAGAGAAACACATTCTACATTTCGTTTTATCTTTTCATCTTTGATTAAATAAGGAAACACGGTAATTCACAGTGAATACTCATAAATTTTTGATACGTGGAAAAACTGTATTTTCAGTTTTATTTATATTTAAGGCATATACTTTGCTTAAAAAAACTACGTTTAAAACTAAAGATTCTATTTTTAGAATTTAAAACTTTTATTTTTACTTGAACGAAGTAGAACGTCAGGCCGGATTCAGCCCATGGGCCTCGGGTTCGAAACCCGCATTCCCCGCTGCCTTAACCTCACTACAACTAGTAAAGCAATCCGTTTGAATCCGCACAATGACTTCACCTCCGAGGACTGGCATGTCCTTGCGATGTTCTTGTCGTGAGCCACGTGTACGTCTCCTACTCATCCGTCGCACGTCATCTACGATGCACTCCGACAATAAAGGACATCACTTTCGCCTCGCACTCACGGACACCGAATGTACCAGCCGACTGCAGCTTTTATCGAAGGCGAATACGCTGATTGTATCCTTCAAACCCGCCGTGATAAACCCCTAGCGGAAGAGCCTCTCAGTAAAAAAAAAAAAAGACTAGCAACGAGTCCAAAGTGCACCGTGTTTTATTCAACCAGAGTCAACTGGGATTGGACCTCATAAACCGCAACCTTATGAGGACTTTCTATTGAAAACAAAGAAATGAAGTATCTCCAGCGATAAAGCGATTTAATTATTAAAAGTTATTTTCACTCTAGATCCGCCAGAAAAAGCAAAATTTTTTAGCCAAAAAGGAAATCTGGCAACCTTTTGGAACATATTACTTTGCATAGAGTTTTGTAGACACCCTTGTTCTAAACCTAGGAACTGTTTCTAAAGTCCCACATCTCTGTATTTTCTCGAGATACATGCTAGCACCTAGATTAGCCTGAAAACCGAACAAACAGCGACCCCTGAGTCCAATAATTAGTCCCGCGGGGACAAAATGGCCCTCCACCAGCACATTTTCTGAGATTAGTCGTCCCGTCCGTCGCAAAAGGACCCGACTGAACATTCTCTTAGCGTCAAATTGGTGGAGCAACATTCTGAGAACATCGCGTATTGATCCCCTCGTGTTAAAGGGAGGTCTCAGCTCCACGTCATGGCGCAGCTACACCAAACGCTGTTATTTTGCACGGATTCTGAGCACAGAGCTGCCGCGGATCGATTCCTGACAGGGAGGAGAGCGGTTCATTATCGGACTTTTGCAGCTGCAGAGCAGATCATTTCCCGCCGGGGTTGTTGGCCGGCTAGTGGCTAGCTAGCCTAGATTATCCACGAGCCACTTTGGCACATCGATGCTTGATAAATGGGACGTCCGGTCTAATAGGTTAAGCTCACGGTTACCTCGCACTTTGTAACCCCTCAATCGGGACTCTGCTTTAGTTCGGTCTCAACCCAAAAAGTTGGCGGTGGGATGAACACAAACCGGTGAAGTCCCCAGCACCTTGCCGTATGGGTGGTCTCGGTTCGCGTCCACACCTTGGGACTAAAAATGAACCAAACCATTTTATTTTGTTATGGTCCAAAGCTAGGAGGCTAAGGATGCTCCCGGTTTCAAAAGTCATGGCACCACAGTCAGGACCCGGCGCCTGTCTCCGGGCCCGGCAACCAGGCAACAGGTGGGCTCCCGAACTTTTACGTGGCCCGAATCCACCTCGCCGGATCCTTATCGTGTTAACATCTCATTGGTTTGCCTGTTAACACCTGCGACAAGCATGGAATAATTTGTCTGGCCGCTAAAAGCCCAATAAAAGCACTCCCACGAGCGGGCGACAGATGTGACAGCGAGTCCGAAGGGGGTCCTACAGCGCTCCGCAATTTGATTACTAGGGCTCCTATACGGTTCCAGCCACTTCTCCTTTTGCCTTGGTGGGTATCTGATCCGTGTGGATGATTGGCACTTTGGCGAGTGGAATGAGCAGAGAGGCCGCTCTCTCTCTCGCCATCACACATCTATAATTCAGTATTTTCCCCAACCCACCTCTGCGCCAGCCAGCCGGCGCCCTTCTCCTTAGCCTTTCCCACCGGCTGCCACGTGCACTCCAGCGTAGCGTCCCAGCAGCTGGCCATCACCCATCCGGAAGCCCGCGAGAAACCGCGCAGGTAGGACGAGTGCGTCAGGCTACGTGAGCTGTGAAATGGTCGATTTGCTTTCTGACTTGCTGCATCATTTATTTGTTTGTTTCTAGCTATCAGATGCTTTCTTTAGCGGGGTTTGGGGGACGGGAGGGGGGAAGCGAAGACGCTGTTGCTATGGCAGCCTTTGGAATTACAAATTGCAGCGTCACAGGCATTTAAGGGAAACAGACTTTTATGGGCGTCACGGGGTAAAGTTTGCGAAGCCAGTTGCTCTTGTTTCCCGCTGATTTGAATGTCCTCCACAGCACGGCAGGTCACCGCTAGGATTCAGAATGAAATATGCGTTCCCCAGCACACGCGCTTTACGTCCTCGGCGTGTATCCTGAGCCGTACGTGGCCAGATTGCGAGGCGAGCTGCCGTCTGGGGGAAGATGAATGGATTTGATACACTGCGGCATGCGGTTCGGGAGTTCTTGTTGACTCTGCCGCGTGGTGAGGCGGCGGTGGCGACGGTGCCGGGGGTGATTGCGAGCGAGTCTGCCAAAGCAGTTTTGACCAACAAGCTTCTATTTCGAGGTGCTGAGATGCAATTGTCAGCACAGCTGGAAAAATTGTGACTGGAGTTGAAACTGAAACCTCCTGATAAAATGCACCTACTTTGTATTAGTGTACAAGCTGTAGTAAGAACGCTGTCTCTAGTTGATCACCTGTTCTCAACTTGTCAGCTCCTTGAGTCTCCTTCTTTTTGTAGTTTATTTTAGGGTTAATCAGAAGGCTAATGTACGGTAGCCAAGAAGTGATAGGCGAACTGCATTGTACAAAGACCTTTAAGAAGAAAAAAACTTGCAAGTAGCCGCAATACGAATGCAAAAACCCACAGTTTGAATGGTCATTGGTTAAACTGTCCATGCTTGATCAGTTAGAAGAAAATCCTGCACCCGCCGCTGCCCTTTCTGGAATAGTTTGGACACCCATGTGGTAAACCCTCAAGCTTCGGCGGTGTCAGCGCATTTGTCAAGTGGACCGGCGGACTTTGCACAAGCTTGCAACCCAGTTTCTCCTCTGAAACCGAGCCAAAGGCTACCGAAAGTAGGACAAAGTAAGACAAAAAGCAAAGTATCTTTAGAGCGTGTGGCTAAAGCTATTAGCAGAGAATCGGCAGTCAGGGCGGGAACTGAGAAATAAGAGATCATTGCCGTCTTAGACCTATAGCAATAGCTAGTACTCATCCGAGCTTTTGAGACATGCTTCTCGTCCCATATTGCTGTCGATTAAAACCGCCTGCGGCGGCGATTACACAGCTGCTCCCTGACGGGGGAATACAATAAGCCTAATGGCAGCGGTGCTGTGCACTCTAAAGACTCTGCTTTAATTCTGGAGCTTCGACCAGACCAGAAATAAGGATAAAGACTGCTTTAATTCTGGAGCTTTGACTAGACCAGAAATAAGGATAGGACCGTTTTTACGTGATTCTGGGTGCAAGTGTTTATATATATATATTTTTATACTATATTTTTGTTTTTGTTTAACGCTACCATCATTTTCAGACCACAGCATCGAGCCTGTTGTGTTATGGTATTTGATACAAACTTCTCGTCACATTCATTTTCTGAACCGCTTATCCTCAAAAGGGTTTTGGGGGTGCTAGAGCTTATCCCAGACAACAAGGGGCACCAGGCATGGGACACCCTGAATCGGTGGCCAGCCAATTGCAGGGGACAAGGAGAGAAAGGACAATCAATCATAGCTAGGGGCAATTTTGAGTGTTCAACCAAGCAGGTTTTTGGGATGTGGGAGGAAATCGGAGTACCTGGAGAAATCCCACGCAACCCCAGGTAGAACATTCAAACTCCACACAGCAAAGACCGACCTGGGACCGAACCCTCGACCCCAGAACCGTGCAGAACCGTGAGGCCGGCGCGCTATCCACTCGTCCACCGGGCTGCCTTTGCCAAACAGTCGTTTCCAAAAGTTGCTCCGACTTTCCGTGGCGCCGCGCTCGACTCTTGCCGGGGATTGATCGACCTTTGGCGGGCTGCGACCCGATTCCATTGATCGCCATCGATCGGACTGTGTTTTGTTTGATAAACGCCTCCGTTGGGTAAAACCAAAAGTCTGCTATCTTTTCTCCCCACCTCAACCGGTCCATACTAATCAGCTGGTCTGCTCGGGAGGTGATAAGATACAGCAAATGTATTGTGGGTCATTTCTTCCCGGGTCTTCAGCTATTTGTTTTCTCTTTCTCGGGATTTGACGGAAAGCAAAGGCCTGAACGTACGGTGAGCCGAGCGCCGTCTTCTCGTACAATTCCCGTCCCCTCGGAGTCACAGTGGCTTAACCCGAAGCTCCCCGGGCTCCTCATTTCGTCTGGAAACGGGCAAATATTTGAAGCGGCTCGAGTTTACTCCGGTCGGGAATGAGAGCGCAGGGCTTAAAGTCTCACAGATAGGCCAGTGAATAATCCCCCGCACGCGGCGCTATCGCCAAAACGCAGCCAAGAATGTGACACCTGGTGCTAAAATAGTGAAGAACGGGGTGGTCATATGGCGCATTAGGACAAATTTATGATCTCCGGCCGGGGAAAACTGAACAGGTACTCCACTCAAAGTCTGGCCACTGCTTGGAAAAGTCGTTTTCCATTTCGGGGTATATATTTGATGTTAACTATGGTGGGATTTATGTGGGGTATTAAATTGGATAGACACAAAAAACCAAAAGCAGTGCTCAATTGTTCATTTTTTCCATCTTGAGTGGCAATGAGGTGGAAAGTTGGCGAGTGGGATCTACTGGACTTTTGTTGGGTTTTTTTCCGAGGGTAAAAAGATCGGTTTTTGTGAGTATGGACTCATTAGTTGCCAATGAAGGCGATAGATTTCAGTTTTTTCTCCGAATTCTGAGTGGAAAGTGTATGTTAATTCTTAAGATTCAGTTTATTCTCAGAATTACGTTTTTCAAGTCATTTACAATTCCGACCTAAAATTCAGAAGTCTGTCTTTAAAGTCAGAATTCTAAAAATAAAGTCACAGCTGTTTCTGTACTATTTTTTACTCCCTAATACTCTTCTTTGAATTTTACATATTTTCCCATGTTTAGTTTTTATTCAATTAGAATTTTCCATTTTGTGGTTACATTTTTCATTTTCATTAGTTAATCACAAAAATGAATCCACCCACCAATGCTTTTTGCTGTATATTTCTTAAATGTTAATTCAGGTATCATGAAAAACAATAAAATAAACAAACTAAAATACACTACTACCAAACAAAAACAAATTGTGAACCGTTCCTCCGTGAAAGTCAATGACGGGGACCGATTTTTTTGCCGTATCAAAAAGGACCGCGGTGACCCCGGGGGTGTCCAACACCCCCTCTTAATTGCCGTTCGCGCCGCCGTCTCAACTTCTTTTCGCCTCCGTGAGACATTGCATTATCCGGGTTTCAGCAGAGTCGGTCAGCACTTTGCCGGCGGTGGCGACGCAGCACTTTTCCCGTCAGCTATCCGTCTTGCGGCGGCGGTGACGGTTGCCACGCGCCTGTGACAGTGTCACATGGCAGCAATTAGGCTAATGGGACTCGTGTATTAGCCCGTGCCAGAGAAAGGTGTAAACATGAGCGTTGGAACGGCGCCAATTTCCGATCAAGTCACTCAAGAAGCGCCAGAGGTGAGCGTTTTTGGGTTTTTTTGCTAGTGAAGAATGATAACGGTTGATGTCCACTCGTGTTCGTCCAATGGTCCTTGAGGTCAATAATGGAGACAGGCAGAAATGTGACGAAGAACTCGTCGCCGCTGTGTGACTGTCAGTGGATACAAACAATGGTTGTTATCACATTGAGAATCCCAAGAGGGGGAGGGGCAAACTTTATATAGCCGTTGGAGATGTGGGTGTTTGCCGCCCTCAGCAGTTTTGATGATAAGGTTGGTTTTGCCATGAGTTACACTCGCAAGCTGAGCTGAATTCTGAACAGCAAGTCCTTTCACGGTTCTTCCTTGACCTGAAAATTCTACACTTCACTAGTTTTTAAGTCCTGCTCAGAGTACCCAAGTCAAGTCGTTGAAAAATTAGCGCAAGCTAAAGGTATTCGACAGAGGGGAGTTGATTCCGCCGGTGAATTTTGTCAAATTTCGGTGGCAACAAGTCCATGAAATTTCAAAAAAATGAGAATTTTGTGGGGCCTATCCCGACAAACTATGGGCACTCCCCATTTTCGTTTATTATATTCATTCATTCAAGTAATCAAAACTGAATATTTTCCGTCTTGGACAGAAAGTGAGTGTTTTATCTTATTTTTTTCCTGGACTTTCAGGCCAAAAGAAATGATTCCTGTCCTGTTTTGGACACTCGCTACCCAAACAAACTCTCTCAGATCACAACATTGATAAACTACCGCGTACTAGAAATAATCAAGTCATTAATAACGCAATTTCAAAGCTGTTATGAAGGGGCGTCGGCCTTAAGTGGGTTAGACAGCCCGCAGTTCTTTCATCATTTACCTCGCAGAAGTCCTAGTCGGCCGCAAGTTGGGCCCCGCATGGCCTTGGGGGGCCGGGGTGCGGGGGAGGTGATGCAAATTCAGCGGCGGCCCTGACCCACTCGCCGCTCGGCCAATGGGAAGGCGAGGTGCGGCGGGATGATTTATGGTTATGATTACCTGCTCTGAAAGTGTGCTTTTCTGGGCCATCACTTTCACACTCACGACTCTAACCGTGAAAGGGCGCCGGGACGGCGGGGCGGCTCGGGGAGGGTGCAACATAGCGGCTTGATCACATGTTGCGGCCTGCAAATGTTCGTGCTAACAGTCAAAGGAAGATTCTAGAGTGAGAATATTGACTTGTCTGACCCATCAGTGAGTGGTTAGCGTACTGGTCTCACAGTTTTGGGACCCTATTTCCCCCCAGTCCTACCCATGAAGCAATTGAGCGGCGTTTGCGACTTTATCCGGGCGAAAGCGACATTTCCATAGACGTTTGAGAAACCTCCGCCACGAAAGATAAGATGGAATAACACTTTATTAATCCCTGAAGGGGAAGCGCGCTCACATTTGTTAAGAGGTGTCCTCAAAGAACCCGTTTACGCCGAAGGAACTCGCCGTCTTTTCTTTTCAGCAGCAACTCAGTTCCTAGGAAAATGTTTCATCACTTGAAATTGAAGTGGCTAACACCTTGACTTTTTACAGTTGTTAACCATTTATTTTCTTAAAGCTCTTGTCTTGATTGTGCAGATACAAAACATGCGTGTAAATAAAGCATTGTTACTGCATTATTAGATGATATTACCGGTTCCAGAACTGAACAAGTGACTTCATGAATGAGTAAATGTTGGCCAGTTGAACACGTTGTCATCCATAGATGTCCAATCTTTTTGATGTGGGCAGTCGGCCAGATGTGGCGCATGATTTTTTTTCGGTGTGCTAAATTATTAGGTCATTAAGAGAAGTAAAGCATCAAGTATTAAGTGCTCCAACTTCAGTTTTATAGATTGTACTGTTTGTTTTCCCACCCAAAAATTAAAAATGTAAGAAATGGTGAAAAAAATGATTTCGTTACTAAAGACTTGAGCACTTAAACTTGAAATTTGTTCCTACAAATTATAACCAAATACTTAGCGCATATATATATTGCAATAAAATGTACTAGTTTAAAAAACGCTGCTAAATCTCAACAACAACAAAATTTAAAAAAAAGAGATTTGACAAACTGGAAAAAACCCAAAGATTATTTGATAAAAATGTAAGAAATGGTGGAAAAATGATTTTTAAAACTAAAGACTTGAGCACCTAAACTTAAATTTGTTCCTACAAATTAGAACTTTAAGTCTTTGACGAGTATAGTTGCCCAAATACTTAGCGCAAATATATATTGCAATAAAATCTACTAGCTTTAAAAAAAAGCCTGATAAATGACAACACCAAAAAATGATTAAAGATACTTTTATCTGTCACAGGGAACACAAAACTAGGATGCAACTTAGAACAAAAAACTAGTTAGTTGAATTTGATACTTTGCTAACTTATTGCTGTCTACGTCTAATCTATTTGGACCGTCATCATTTTACTTGTAAAGGGCGTTTCCGTTCGGGAGTTTGACGAACAATGCCATTCCTCCTTTTACGGTAGCGTCTGGCCGCGTTTGAAATGAATCGAACGTGACGCCACGGCGCGGCCGCCGCTATTAAACCGCTCCGCCGAGGTAATAAAACCACTCGAGCCCACCGACGAATCCTCCGCGAATCCTAACGTCGAAACATCTAAAGTGCTCCCGCTAAATCTTTGATGAGGGCCGTCGTCTAGTCGGAACATTGTGGCAAATCAGCCGCGCGGGGGTCACGTGACTCGCCCCGACCTCCCATGGCGGGGATTCGTTAAAAGTCTGTTTCGCCGCCTCGGGGGAAATCACAAAAAAGCCGCGGTGTGGCTGGGGGGCGGGGGTTCGGGGGGTTCGCCTTAATGCGCAAAACAATCAGTGCGGCTTTATGACTAATAAAGCGAGGAAGGGATAAGCTCTCCGGGGTTTGTCGTTGTTAGCCGAAGGACGCGATTCAAACGGACTAAAGCCTCGTACGACTGCCGCGGCCGTGGGAGGGGGTGTGGCCTCCGTCAGTTTAAATGTCAGGGAGCGTAATCTCGAGCTAAACCGCGGGGACTCGCCAAAATGATTAAACGTAATGAGCAATTGGGAACAAGTGAGTTATCGCCATATTTCTCCTCCTTATCGGCTGCCTTTGGTGATAAACATCACTTGTTTTGACTGCGAGGGCTTCCGGTGACCATTCGCAAATTGAGCGACGGAGAGCAAGAGTGGGCTAACTCAATTTTCGTGAACCTCGTAAGACGTTGGCGGCTAGTATCGGTAAATAACTTGGGAACAAGTGCTCATTGATTTTCAATGACGCCTGAATTTATGGGCCGGACTGTTGGATTGGACGTCTACGAGTGATAAACTGAAACTATTTTTGTTTAATTTATTGGCCGCCAATGAGTTGGATTAGCGTCCAATCCATTTGTAGTGGGAGGATTTACTGCGAATGAAGGAATGTTCTATTTTGACTGAAGAAAGATCATTCACAAATGTGGCTACTAGGAGCAAGCTAGGCTAACTGGTTTTCTTTCTTTTTTTTCAGAATTTGGCTGGCGACCTATCCATTTTGACTGGGCGGGCTGACAGAGACCATTCAAAAATGGAGTTACTGAGTGCAATTGAGGTAACTTGATTTATATCTCATTTTTACGTAAGATTAGCAAAACTGGCTAATTCAGTTTTCGTCATTTTTAACTTACCGATCTCTATTGACGTGCTGGATGTCCAATCTGTTGGAAGTGGGAGGGCAGGAGCGAGTGAACCATGCCGCGGCCCTCCCACTTCAAACGGATTGGACATCCAGGGTGAAGTCTTGTTGTTTTTACGGAAATAAACCTTTGAATCCCATTCCTTAAATGATAGCATATATTATTATTAATTAAAGGGAACATTCGGCTTTGTCTGCTACATTTAGCGCCAGCCAACCTTGTGAATAATTGATGAGAATTTATTAAAATAGCTCTGTTCTTTTCTCCTTTTCGTTTTTTAACCTTAAAGGCCCCGGCGGCTCGGTCATCACACGGCGAATCTTTTAGACGCCGTCGAGTAACAAGCTCGCCGCGATTCACGACAGAAAGATGAAAAGCAACACGTGACGGGTCGCCAGGGATGCCCGGCATGACGCTAGTGCTAGCGCGCGAGAGGCGCCAGTGTTTGAAAAAGGGCTGAGCTGGCACGCAAACGCCAATTCATTCATGAACGGAGACACATTTCCTTCCTCGGGAAGGCGCGCTTTGATGTTGCGCCGCTGAATATTCAAGGGGGCGATGGCGTACAGTAAACACGGCGCCATTTTGCTTTGATGTCGCCCGCTGATTAAACAGCAACAGCGAATGGTGACTCCCGACGGGTTTCTCGCAATTATAACGGACACACTTTTGGTTCTGATTGGACGCCGAGCGTCGATTCGGATGCAGCGGCTAGCGACGTCGAAGCTACACATAGCCACGTAGCTTGTTGTGGGTACTTGCGTGGGTTTAAATTTAAGGAGATCAAAAATCAAACATGTTAATTTGCATTAAGAATTAAGTTTGAGGGCTGGAAATTTCAGTGCAGCAATGCTGTTGAAATAAATAAATCCTTTAAAAAAATTAAAATTAATCTTAAAAATGTATTGACAAAAAAAACTTTCAAAAAATCAATTATGTTTCAGTGCAAAAATGTAGTATTGAGAAAGGAAAATTTAAAAAAATTAAAAATCAATTATGTTTCAGTGCAAAAATGTAGTATTGAGAAAGGAAAATTTAAAAATTTTAAAAATCAATTATGTTTCAGTGCAAAAGTGTAGTATTGAGAAAGGAAAATAAAAATAAATAAAAATCATTTATGTTTCAGTGCAAAAATGTAGTATTGAGAAAAGACAATTTAAAAAATTTAAAAATCAATTATGTTTCAGTGCTTTAAAAAAACATTTTGACCCATTAGCGACCCGAAAGCGACCCCTCACCCCAAAAAGATGTTACAAAAATGAGTGTAAACATATGTTAGCTGTGTCTCTATATTTTTAGAATTTATGAAAAATATTGAGTCCCATAAACGACAAAGGTTTTCTCTGACATTTTTCAAATAAAAACCAAAAACTGCATTTGAAAAGTAAAAACAAAAACCGAAACACAACCATATTTTCTACAATTTACCTCACATGTTATCAAGCTAGCCGTCAACGTTACGAGTCTGCTACTTCCAAAACCTGTTTTCCCTCGATTAGTTTTCTCCGTCACACCCAGCAGCCCAAAGTCATCATATTAACTGCTTAGCGTAATATTCATCTCCGGCGTATTGATGTTCTCGCCACGCCATTACGCGCTTTAACGACAAACAACGAATGAGGCTTTGTCGCTATCGTGAAAAATCAAAGCCCGGCTAGAAACGCGCCGCAAACATTCCCGCAGTCCTGGACATCCATCAGTCTTTGTTTGCAGGGAAATGAGCGGCGGATGTTCTTCCTGTCTGTTTGTGCTTTGCTCGATAAGGAAGAATCCGCCTGGCGTTTATTTGTTCCTTCGCAACAAGCGAAATCTAATCCCAAAAAAAAAAAATGCAAACGCGTGACGCAACTCGCTGGCAACGAAAGCCTGAATTTATTTTGTCTGGAGGGCGACGGGGGGATTAGGCAAGCCCTCCCGTGACTTTCTTACCATTCGTCAAGGTTACCCTCAAGCTAATAAATTGACTGCAAATTTCGATCCTGACAGGAAGATTGGGCTAGCTCAATTTTTTATTTTTTTTGCTTTCCACTCATTGGCCACGAGTCATGGTGCGAAATGACCAATCCGATTTGACTGGGGAGGCCGTCGCAAATGGAGATGCTAACAGGAATAGCGGGCTAACTCCGTTTTTGTCATTTTGTACTTGATTCTGGTGCTAAATATCCATTCTGTTTTGGATGAATGGGCTGACGGTGAAAATTCCCAAATCAAGAGTCGTTAATTAAGATTAGGGCGACCTTATTTTTGTCATTTTTAATTAATTGTCTGCTATGGAAACCGATAGAAGTCCAATCCATTCTCACGGGCATGACAGCAGTGGACATTGCTACAAATGTAGCTACAGAGAACAATGGTGGTCTAATTTTTTTAGCTAATTAGCTATCATTGACTGGTGATTGACATCCAATCCATTTTGACTCGGAGGGTTAACAATAACGACTAACTAACTCCACTTTGTCATTCGTATTTCATTCATTAACCGATACACGTCAATCCCTTTTGACGGAGTGAGCTTCGAGTGACCAATCACAAATTGATCTACAGAGAGCAAGTGGTCAACCTCCATTTAGGAAATGAATAAATTAAATCGGTTTTAGGTTAGGTTAGAACTTTATTTCATCCCGTATTCGGGAAATGTCTTGGTTGCAGTAGCAAGACAGACACAAGACACACTACACATTGTAGACCTAGGTAAAAAAAACTGGAGCCACACAGAAACTCACTGGTTGACATTAATGGCGATAAACGTCCAATCCATTTGGACCGAAAGGGCTGCCTGTAACTATTTACAAATTGAGCTACCGAATAGTTTTTCGATAACCCACTATGAACGGACGCCGACGTGAGATAAAACTCATTTCAACTTACAGCAGAAGGAAGAAAAGAGCCACGTGATCGGTCGCCTGTTGTCATCTACGACTCCGATAGAATGAAAGACAACACGAAAACAATCAATAAGCCAATCGAACAGTCAAGGGGAAGCCGTCGTTCTTTCGGTTTCTTTCCGTAGACGCAAAACCCGACGGCGCCTCGCACATTACGTTGAAAAATCCGCACGCTCCTGACCTTGAAGCAGCTGGCGAGAGGGAAATGTTTATGATTAACTGCCGACAAAATGAAGACGCGCTCGAATGCGGTCCGACGGAGAGCTGTGATTAACTTTCACCCCCTCCCGCACCCTTTCAGATGAATTAAATATGAACGATGGCCATGTTGGGAACAGCGTCTCCGAATCGCCGCCGCTTGACTTTTAATTGGTCGCCTCAACTTTATGAGACATCATCATTTTTAGCCACTTTTAAGGCCCTGGGATCGATTCCTTCTTTGAGTTGTTGTTGTTTATCTCAATGGAGAGGGTGAGCGGGCATGGTGACAGCATGTCAATTCCCAGCCAATCAATGCTTGGCTAGCCGCCGCTGGCCTTTTTGAATCGCATTAGCATAGTAATGCTTGCTGGACCCTGCCTTAAGAGCGGTCTTTGTAGGAGACAAACGGCGGGCTTGTCGTCAATTCGTCCCTTTGGAAAATGCAACGGTATCTCTTCTTATTATTTTTTTTGCAAAAGTGGTTTTTAATTGCGACCACGTACTTAAGCACACGAGTCGCCTGATTTGGAGAATCCGCCGAAAAAGTACGATATCCAAATGTCTTTTGTCCCGTTCAACTTTTTATAATCTTATTCATAAAAAGATGATTTTAACAAATCACAAACCCCTTTTTCTCAATAAGGGAGCAAACTAATTGTTTAACCAATCTCTATTACATAAGTACACATTATTTACTTTTCCGGGGTTTTTGTTTTTTTTCCGTCACTTTTTCCCAATTTTTGTAACCGTAAAATATTTCGTAAGTAGAAATTACATTAAAAACCCCACCTTTATTTACCTGATAACCATGTTTTTGTCTTTTCCACTCTTACCTTTGCTTAATGTCTTCTTTTTGTAGGAAAACACCCGCTGCTAACATGAAACCGAACGGACATCTATGGACTCAGGTGAGTGGCTTTCAATGAGTTAACCTTAAAATCCGCCGTTCCCCCTGTCTTACCTTGACTTGTCCAAAAATATGCATTACTTAGCGACTCATAAATCAAAATAATTGCTCACTGGCCCATCCGGAACAGGAATATTTCAACACCGATTGGTCTAAAATCTTAGCGAGCTGTCAGACGGCCTAAGTGAAGTCCTGAATTGGCGTGCGGCAAAATCCCAAACCTCTGAAACCCCAACATCCGAGATGTTAGCCCCGCGGTTGTAAATTGCCAGGCGCTTGTACAAGTGTCAGGAATCGTCACCTAGCCGCCACGCGGCGCTAATATCAGCGGCCGGCGGGAAAATCCTGTCTGGCCAAGGTGCGAAAAGACGGGAGTGATGAACTCGCACCGGGACGCTCGGGTTGAAACGCACGCCCGGCGGAGATGATCAGTTACACGCGTCCTTGCCTGACTTTGAAAACCGAGGCTCGCCGTCTAAAACCGCCAGAATTGGCCAACGACAAATTCCAATAACCGCTGTCTGGCGTGCACCCGAGAGGAGACGGATCGTGTCTTTTCCAGCTTTTATTTTCCCCCCTTCCCGAGTTCTCGTGTCACTGAAAACCGGATCGATGGTTCCTTCTCCTTACACGCCTCGAATCAATTACTGTATTTTTTGGACTAGAAGTCGCACTCATTTTTGGCAGGGCCATTTTTTATATATTTTTTTATTTTTATTGGATCACAACCAACTGACAGTCATCTACAGAATCAAACCCGTTTTATTTTTTCGACACGGGCGCCGTAAACCCGAATTTTGCACCCAGTCCCATTCTTTCTGTCGCCCCCAGCAGTTAAAATAGCGCCATCATTAGCAGCCAATGAGATTACAAAGACCCGTAACATTGTTTGAACCTCTACTCATGGAAATCTCAATTCATTTCAGAGCAGAAGAATGATTGGCTGGTACTGAGAGTCACTCCCAATCCACTCAAGGATGGAAATCATAAAGTGAAACTTTCTCAGGTGAGTTTATTCACAAATCATTTTCAAAAAGACTGTTTTTTAGGGGTTGCAAAACCTCTATCGTGTGCAAATCTTGCGTTTATTCCCACATTTTGAACAAATCACAGTAAAACCTCGTTTATGGAGGTAAATAGGCACCAAAACCTGCCGCCATAGGTGAATCACTACATGTCTATTTAATATTATTTTGACTTTTAAAAGCCTTTCTGTACTATTATTTAACGATCGAAGGCCCTTTATTGGCCAGTGAAATAATCTTGCATTTTTTCCCCCTCATTTCATGTTTGTATTATTGTTCCTACACTATAAACTATTCATAGATAATTGGCTAATCGGCTAAGTGGTGAGGAATTACTGTATAAATATATATTTTTTAAAACAGCATAAAATACATCTATTTCCTTCAGGTTGAGCTTCTAGATTAGCTCTGGAATAATTGGCCATGACCGCCATTAAAGGTTTCACGTTATTATGCATTCATTTATGCGACGCTTGGAGGTTCCTTCCCAGAGAGAACTTTTGTATGACTTCATGTTTTTAAACAAAAGTATTCCATACCATTAATTATGGCGGCACCATTTGAGATTGCGCGAAAGCGAAAAGGTGTTTCATTAGCATTCACCCGGCTTGCTTCATTAGCGACGTCGCCTCAGGGGGACTTCCTTTTGATGACCAGCCTCCGCAAGGTTAAAGTCGCCACAACCAGATCCGTTTTCGGGAAAAACTTCAACATCATCCGACCAATCCCAAATCCTTAATGTTTAATAAATTAAAAGATTAAAGAGAGGATGGCTAATAATTTCCTTTTTGGGGGGTATCAAATGGGTGGGTGTTGGAGAACGCCGCAGTTAGATTATTTTGTTCGAGATTCGCCAGAGGCGCTATGCTGAAAATTGAGTCATCATTTTGGAGATAGTTTTTGCTCTTTGGCAATCACAAATTGGGTATTGGAAGCTTTATACTTAAAGTCGAGGCTTATTTTGTTTACTTGGAGAGGTGTTTTTGTTTCTTGTTTGTTTTTAAATGGAGATCAAGATAGAAAGATGGATGCTTGAAATTAAAAATGAATATGAACTTCATAATCGTTGATTATGGTACCCAATTAATCTATTCCAATGGATTGTGAATATATGTATCCGTTTGTATATATTTGTTGTATGTGTGTAGTCTATTACTTACAGTCCATTCACGGCAATAGAATCCAAATATGTTTAATTATTAAAATAAAAGGGAAAAATACAATGTATTTAAAAAGAAGAAAAAAAATCATCGTATGAATATTTCAAACTTTTTACTTATTTTTTTAATTTAAAAAACGTGGGGAAAAAATCAAATCAAATAAAATGTTAATAGTCGTAGTCATCCAATCTGGAAAAAAGTATTTACATACACACACAGACACACATCTAAATAGAATTTCATTTATTCTTATGCATTTTTCCATGTTACAGTACCATTGATGTCCAATCCGTTTGAACTTGGAGGGTTGACGGCGATCTATCGCAACGCCACCACTCTTTGAAAAGCGCGCTTTATCCTCAGATAGATGGTTTTAATAGCTGCTCTCATTTTACTCCCGGAGCTCCCCGCCAGGAAACGAATGACACTCTTGCGAGCGGATTGGTTTTCCAAGCGACGACTGCGGCGCTGGTCCGACCTAATAACTGACGCCGAGCAAAAGCGCAAACAGGGGGGAACATCATTTCCTGCAAAACGCCGCCCCGTCATTTGACTACCTTCACATTTGCCCGTCTATTTATTTGTATTCTTATATGGTTACGGGGCAGACTGGTATATCTTACCCTTGGGAAATGAAAAACAAAACAAATGAAGACCGAGATCTGCCACTTGAAAAGACGCGGGGCAGTAAATACCTTTGTGGACCGTGGACCCGCAGGAAAAGAGGGGGGTGTTTCTTTTGAGCAATTCTGTTTATTTTACCGGCCCCAGGACTTTAAATCAGGACTCTGTCCGCCCGCGGTGAAAGCCAATAGATCAAGAAATCCGCAAACAAAAGGTCCCTTGATTAAAATACCCCCGGCACGCATCCGCCGCGCCGGATATTTAAATGCTCGTCATGAAATACGAGGCCGGGAGAGGTCGTTAGGACAAGACGGAGGACGGCGAGTGGAGGGTGGGCTTCATTAGGACTAACGGAGATATCTTATTGTCTCCATGCAATTGACTCCCTGCACGTAATTGACGGATTTTTCAGGCAAAGTACTCGATGAGGGGTGGCGACACCGCTGATGGCGTCGGGGGTCGCGGTGGGTGCCTCAGTGTTTTGTTTGGGCGGTCTTATTATCGAGTGTGGAGGGGTCCGTCAATGCGAACATGACCTGACGAGACATGAGGTTTTTGAGGAAAATCCCGACAGGACGGTAGATCGATACTGCCGTGGCGATAGTCGATAGTCCTCCCCGTACATAATGTATGACTGAAATGGGTAATATCTGATTTGTTCATTTTCCATTGACATTTATAGACATGAACACACGTCCAATCAGTTTACATCGATTTCCACTTGAAGCGTTCTCTCGGCATCCACGATTGAAAAGACCAATTTTGCTCCAAGTATCGATTAGTACGGTTTGTGAAGGGTTACTTGTAGCCCTCCCAGTTCCAATGGACAGACCTAAAATGACCGAAACATGGAGTTAGACCACTCTCACTAACCCAATTTGTGAATGGTCACTCCAAGACCTCCCTGTCAAAACAGATTAGATGTGTATCGTTGTGACTAGCCGCTGTAGAATTAAAAATTTGAACCATGAAATTAGCCCACTCTTGCTCGAAAAAGCTTAGTTTGTGAAGGGTTACTGGGAGCCCTACCAGTTCAAATGGACAGAGCTAAAATGACCGAAACATGGAGTTAGACCACTCTCACTAACCCAATTTGTGAATGGTCACTCCAAGACCTCCCTGTCAAAACAGATTAGATGTGTATCGTTGTGAATAGCCGCTGTAGAATTAAAAATTTGAACCATGAAATTAGCCCACTCTTGCTCGAAATAGCTCAGTTTGTGAAGGGTTACTTGTAGCCCTCCCAGTTCAAATGGACAGACCTAAAAGGACCGAAACATGGAGTTAGACCACTCTCACTCGCCCAATTTGTGAATGGTCACTCCAAGCCCTCCCTGTCAAAACAGATTGGGTGTCTATCGTTGTGAATGGTCGCCGTAGAGTTAAAAATGTGAACCATGGAATTAGCCCAGTCTTGCTCTAACTAGCTCAATTTGTGTAGGTAAAAGTCTCGTTCATTTATTGTACTTTCAAAACTCGATCTTAAGAATATGTCAACTTGCCACTTAACCATATGAAAGAAATATCATTTGAGGGACTTAATACGCCGCTTCCATTTTTTTCAATGCAATCAAAAATTGTCACATTGACTGGTTTTTAAGTGTTTCTGGAAATAGCCGCTCCAGGATTGACGTCATTCCATTTCTTCCGTTTGCCATCTTGAATTAAGCCAAGCAATGTTTCTAAAGTTCTTTTCCCGATTTGATTGGTTTAACTTCCACGAGAGCGGGCCGCCACAAAAAAACACAACAAAAACCAACACACACACACAAACTGTACATATTTCATTCAGCGTGGAACTGAAAGTGAGCCGATTGTACGCCAGGTTTCCAGCTGACAAAATTTGATGGATGAAGTCTGCAGCCTTGTTTTTCCACTTTTTTTTTTACAAACTGCAGTGCAGTCGCGACGCAGATGCTAAATGAATTTCCACCTGTATATTAAATTAAGCGCCGCTCCCAAAACGATGTAATCAGGACGCGTAATTTGCTAAATTAGACCATTACGCTTGACGTAAAATTAGGTTATCTGAAATGAAAAATGTAATATTTGTGACCCAAATGTGAAAGAAAAGATTGTGATTTCAAAAGCCTCATTTTAATCCCAATAGTTTTCCATATTTTGCAAAATACAAGTTGTATTAGCCAAAGAATGAACAACGAAATGAGGAAAATATAAACAATAACAAAGATTATATGTAAAAAGTATTAGTAAAATAGGGAACGACAGACCTGTTAAAGTAGCATATTAACAAATTTTTTGCTAAATATAGTCTAAAAATACAAAATAAAGCTATAAAGATTAAAAAAAAAACCTAGGTTGTATTTGAATATATGTTACAGGAACTATCATACAGTAAACAAATAATAAACCTAGGTTGTATTTGAGTATATGTTACAGGACCTATCATACAGTAAAAAAAATAAACCTAGATTGTATGAGTATAGGTTACAGGACCTATCATACAGTAAAAAAATAAAATAAACCTAGGTTGTATTTGAGTATATGTTACGGGACCTATCATACAGTAAAAATAATAATAAACCTAGGTTGTATTTGAGTATATGTTACAGGACCTATCATACAGTAAAAAAACCAAGGTTGTGTTTGAGTATATGTTACAGGACCTATCATACAGTAAAAATAAATAAATAAACCTAGGTTGTATTTGAGTATATGTTACAGGACCTATCATACAGTAAAAAAACCAAGGTTGTATTTGAGTATATGTTACAGGACCTATCATACAGTAAAAAAACCAAGGTTGTATTTGAGTATATGTTACAGGACCTATCATACAGGACCCTCCCACTTATGAATTGGACATCTACAAAATAAAAAAACATTCTATATTTTAAAATCCCTGAAAAACCCATCTTGAGGAAGTCAAACTATATTTTTTAATGGCATCTGTCAGGTCTTGCAGTCAAAATAGATTGGACACCTCTTGCAGTGAAAGGCAGCCAATGAATGAAGTCATTTCCACTCACCGTTTGATTCCCAACGAAGGAGAAATAGAGCGATTAGTGTTCGTGATGATCAATAAAGCCGAAACATTGAAGCGTTTTACTTGCGTTTTACCTGCCAATTGTAGCCAAGTGATTAAATCAAAACGTCAAACATGATTAGTCGATTAGCAGGCAGATAATGAAAATGAATAAATAATTCAAGAGGTTCGCTCGCTCGGCTGTTTGTTGCCAGATGTTGATTAAAATATTCATCATCTTAATTCAATTTGAGATCTGCAGGTGACAGAGGAGCAGTTGGCAGCGCCATAAAACGGCGACGTCGATTTTTACCCCGAAAAGGAAGAAAACACTTTGCATAAAAATGTCTTTCGGATCAATTCAGGTTCAAATTGTGGAGGATGTTTGTATCAGAGATAATTTTACTGCGTCCTATCAATTTTTTTTGTCAGTTTAGCTTTTACGATGCTTTTCAAGTTGTCCTATGTTTTGCTAAAAGTTGCTAGCTGCTAATCGGTCCCAATTTTAAAATCGGTTGATTCAACATTCCCCAAAAAATTTGGGTTAATACATTTCATTTCATAATTTACATTTTTCAGTAAACAAACAAGATGCAAATTGGTTGATGTTAATCTTCGGTTTGTTCCAGTATTTGTTTTTCAATTCAAGTAAAAAACATTAAACATATTTTTCTTGATAGGAAAAAAACAGTAAACCATGTTTCTGTTTTTTTTGGCAAGTAAGCTCTTTTTTAATTGGAACTTTTTTATAAAAAGGAACAATGGAAGGAAAAATTTAATTTCAATATCATACAAGCGAAAAAACAAAAGTCATTGCTCATGATTTGCTTTCGCGGGCTACGCAAAATGACATTGGGGGGCCAAATCTGGCCCCCGGGCCTTGAGTTTGACTGCCTGAAAAAGCTGAAGCTAACCCGCTACGCAGCTAACGCAACGCCAAAGGCTCTCTAGCGAAATTTTGACCCCTGGAGTTAAACTTAAATGGGTAACACGTCCTCCATCCCGCCGTTAAAGTGTTTAGACGCCGCCCGCCAGACTCTGGGCGGTGGTTTTATTTCCTTCCTTTTCTTTATTGTATCCACCGGAGTGCCTTTATTAGCATCTCTATCTGCCGGGGCTGGGCTAGCAATCCTTTGTCATTGTAATCTTCACCCCTGGCAATGCTACTTAGTTTTCCGTGCCACTCCCACGCGGTCTGTGTGTCGTTCCGGGTCACCTGAGGAGAGGTTGTCAATCAGATGACTGGCCGCTGGCCTGGTCTCGCGCTAATGCTCAATGCGAGGGAGGTTCATTTGCAGATTTTTAATTTAGCTGTGTTTTTGCGTGGAATAGACTTATAAGGTCGCATCAGGATTCACAACGAAAAGAGGAAAATATAAACAAAAACAAATATTATAAGTAAAAAGTATTAGTAAAATAAGGAACGACAGACCTGTTAAAGTATCATATTAACCATTTTTTAGGTAAATATAGCCTAAAAATACAAAATCAAGCTGTAAAAAAACTAGCTTGTATTTGAGTATGTTACAGGACCTATCATACAGTAAAAAAATTATAAACCTAGGTTGTATTTGAGAATATGTTACAGGACCTATCATACAGTAAAAAATAAAATAAACCTAGGTTGTATTTGAGTATATGTTACAGAACCTATCATACAGTAAAAAAAAAAAAAAAACCTAGGTTGTATTTGAGTATATGTTACAGGACCTATCATACAGTAAAAAAATAAATAAACCTAGGTTGTATTTGAATATATGTTACAGGACCTATCATACAGTAAAAAATAAAATAAACCTAGGTTGTATTTGAGTATATGTTACAGGACCTATCATACAGTAAAAAAAACGTAGGTTGTATTTGAGTATATGTTACAGGACCTATCATACAGTAAAAAAAACCTAGGTTGTATTTGAGTATATGTTACAGGTTAAAAATACGCAACTGTAGTTTTCCGTGCCACTCCCACGCGGTCTGTGTCATTGCGGCTCACCTGAGGAGAGGTTGTCAATCCGATGACTGGCCGCCGGCCTCGTCTCCATTTTTTTTAAATATTTCTTTTCACGTCGTTTCGTCTTCTCCCAATTCTTTGTTGTCAATATTTCTTTGCCATATCTTTACAACTCGCTATCAAACACGCCAAGTCGCAAATGAAAACACGTCAACACATAACATCCGTCGTTAAATTCACGAAACATCTCGCAGACCCTCAGGGGAACCAAAAAGAACAAAAAAAACATTTTCTCCATTACGAGGAAACTTTGCAGCTTCTCCAAAAAATGTCCGTGTCTTGGCGAACAGGTATTTTCTTCCCTTGAGAAGTACCCACAAAAAACCACTAAGAACAAGAACTAGGAGAGCTTCTCCATATCCGGAAACAGATGGAATCCAAGCAAAAGAATGAAAAAAACAACAACAAACAACGCCGCTCCTTTGAGTCCTCCGCCATCATGTTTATATAATCGACGCCCGCTCTCGTCTGAAAACGACAGCGTTTGCGCGCCGTTTAGCATCAATGAGAGGCTCTCATCTAGCCCCGGCGCTCACACGGATGCTAAATATAGGAAGGCAAACAATATCTTTAGTATCCGTCGACCACACGGATCTACCCAAAGACGTTTCGCCCGCGGCTTATTGACGAGCGTGCTAATTGGGCTACGTGTCGTTAGCGGGCGCCGTGTTTACATCCCGCCTATATATATATTTATTTTACCGTTGGAGCGGGAAGCTGGCAGTGAATGTGAAAAAAAAAATCCAAAGCGTGGAATGCTTTGAGTTTGGGTGAAAGGATTTTTTTTGCCTTTTTTATGCCTTTTTTGACTTCTTTTTTTTAAATCAAGGCTTGACATCAGTCGGCGGGGACGACAGATGGCAAACGTGAGATTTGCTCCGGCGTAAGGCGGCGATGTGACGGATATTTAAAAGGGGGGAGCGGTTAAATTGACTCGAGGAGCTCGAGGCGGCGGCTGTAAAAAAAGGGAAATAAAAAAAAATAGGCGGCTAAATGCTAGGCTAGCCAACTCGTCACGAGTAAAAAAATGTCCAGTCGTAAAGGTTAAAATATAACGTAGACAATTGCTGGTTTCATTTATTTTCAATTACACGTCAACCTATTGACTTGGATAGACGTCCAATCCATTTAAAATAGGAGGCTTGGCGCTTGTTTATTTGCTGCCAACCTTCCAGTTCCAATGGATTGGACATCTACAAGTGATAAAATCATAGTAGGTGAGCATTTTGGCTAGGGGAAGAACATATTTGATTTTTTAATGATTATTTTTTAACTCGTTGGCTGCCATTGAGTTGGAATGATGTCCAATCTTTTTGAAGTAGGAGGCTTGGTGCTCATTCATTTGCTGTCGACCTTTCAGTTCCAATGGATTGGACATCCACAAGTGATAAAATCATTGGAGTAGGCGAGCATTTTGGCCAGAGAAAGGAAAAAAAATGATTTTTTAATGATTATTTTTGAACTCGTTGGCTGCCATTGAGTTGGAAATACATCCAATCCTTTTGAAGAGGGATTGGTCGCCAACTGCATCCTGGCCAGAGAAACGACAAATGTTATTTACCAACTACTATGCTTGATAAACTACTCCCAAGAGTTTTTGAGGATTTAAAATGACTCCATAAAAAAATATTCGACCAAACCGCTAAGCTATCAAGCTAACGGCCTTATTTTACGACGTCCCAGTCCATCAATTTCAAGGCACTTCCTTCCACTCCTAAGTCAATATAGAGTTAATTTTTTCCAAAAAGTTATGCTCAGCGATACGTGAATCCCACGTAATAAAAGCCGTCAAATGGTGATTGAGCGTCAGCTGCCCGGCGACCACTCCGGGAAAAAATGTTTGTTTTGTTTACGGCTGACATTTAAGGCGGGCGCTGTTTTAATGAGAGGCTCGCCTTAATACGTTTTATCGGGATGAATTTCCTGTCCAATGCGGCTAAAACGATGAACTTCTCAAGCGTGGCAAACCAAAAAAAATGCATCACAGGGAAGATTTTCAGCCTGGGATTCATTTTTGCCGTCATTCATCGGGAAATTTAGTCCAACCCGCATCATTACGGCCTTTTGGGAGTGGGATTTCATTCATATTCATTAAAATGTTAATGCAACAATAAGCAAGCGGTAATAGACTCCCTGCCAGGTTGAAAAGGAAAGGGAAGCCTTTCAAACACCCACACAATAGCAAGGCAGACAAACAACATTTTTTTTCATTTTTTTTTCAGCCGTTTTGGGGGGATGGTTTGATTTTTTCACATCGATTTTGGGAACGATACACGTGACGTTCGCAAAAGTCGAAACCAAGAGGAAAGAATTTTCCGATCCCAGAGGCCGTGAAGCGGTTTTTACACGTTTTGTACCCGAACAGGCGTACCGCGACAGTGTTCTTCGTGACTTTTGATGTAGCGGCGTTGGGAATTTTTGGGAAAACTTTTCTCTGCGCCGCTCTTTAGTGATTAGTTTTTGTTTTACGTTATTGTCGTTTTAATATAAAAGTAGGAAAATGTCATTTCTGTATTTTCTGGTGTATAAGTCGCTCTTTTTCAGATCTTGGCTGGGCCTGCAACCTGTTTTTTTTCATATCTGACCACAAACAGCATGCTTTTTTTTTTTTAGGTTATAGTTATGTAAAAAAATGGTTAATAACAAATGCCCATTTCACTTTGGTGGACTCCATTTGACGATTGTGACTTAAACGTATGTTTGTTCTTGGTTTCTGACCAAATTGTCCTCGCAAAAATGCGACTTATAGTCCAACATTATACATTTTTCCCCTCTTTATTAGATATTATTCAGTTCTTGCCATTTATACTCTGATGCGAGTCACAGCCCGAAAAAAATACGCAACATTTTCAGTTTTTTTTTCTCCAGAAGATCAATTTATGAATGGTGACCACCAACATTTCTCCCTCTCCAAACGAATTAGACATCCAGCGCCGTCCATAGCCCCAAATCCAACCAAAATCGCGATTCTTGGCAAACTCAGATGCAACTTTCGGCCAACGTCAGCATGCTTTTGTTTCTTTAGGTTATAAATATGTAAAAAAACAGATAATAACAAATGCCCATTTTGCTTTGGTGGACTGCATTTGACTATTGTGACTTTAACATATGTTTGTTGTTGGTTTCTGATCAAATTGTCCTCGGAAAAACGCGACTTATAGTCCAACGTGACATATATGTACATAAATGTTTTCCCTGTTTATAGTCTGGTCCGAGTCACAGTCCGAAAAAATCTGAAGTAAACAAGGCAGGTGCAAATAATCTCAGAAACTCAATTTATGATTGGTGATGGATTCATTATTAATACAATTTAATCAAACAGGAAGACATCTTTAAACCTACACTGGTTACAACTTGCAAGGAGAATCACTCCCATCTCGCTTTCGTTTAAGAGGATTCTGAAGAGCAGCATACTCTTCTCTCCATTTAGTCGCACCATACTCAAAACATTTAATGTAATCTGTATCAAACAATTGCATAAGATAACCGAATTACACCATCGAGGTCAAAAAACAACTGTGATTATCGCCATCCAAATCAAAGCAATTTAAGAGTCCTTTGCAGATCTTCATTGCGAACTTGCATCTGGGTGTCATCTGGGTTGCATCGAGGTGTATCTCCCAATAAACAGTCCTTGGAGCCGAGGATACGGTGAGGTGTTACGTCAACAAGCTGGAGCCAGCTGTCCTGGAGGGTGACCTCGAGTTTGCCCCAGTCTCAAATTAAAGACAATCTTATACAAAAGTAATTAAAATGCATACATCTGTAATATTATCCAGAATAACCCCAACAATTGGTGACCACCACCATCCCTCCCACTCCAAACAAATTAGACATCTAACGCCATCCATAGCCCCAAATCCAACCAAAATCGCAATTCTCGGCAAAATCCGATGAAACTTTCGACGAACGTCGGCCGTCCTCGCCCTAGCAATTTTCGCTTTGAGATTTTTCGGTCCTCCGGTCACTCGCCGCCGCATTTTTGTCCCGCCACTTTCACTCAGACGCTCTTCCGCCTCAACGGAACGCGGGCCGTCCGCCGATGTCCGCTGACAATGACGGATGCGGCCGTCAAAGCGACTGACACGCCGGGCTCGATTACATTACATTCAAACTCCCCCCACCCCCCAACCGCCCCTGCCTCCCTCCCGCCCGCCCGCTCGTCAAGGCTAACGTCGCGAACAGATGAGACACGCGTCGGCGTCCCCGAGCCGCGAGCTGACAGCGCGGGCGTTTTTTTCCCGGCTCGCCACTGGGAGTCGATTTATCTCCTAATTGTCGAGTCGTGGGTTGCGCCGCGCTGATATCGCCGTTCAATTTCAACGCGCTTTTTCGCCACGGTTCGGGTCATAATTCATTCACTTTTTTTTTTTCTCACGCCGATGTCCTGAGGGTGCCGCAAAAAAATGGGTTTTGATGCCTCGGTCAGACGGTATTATGTTCTCAACGCGCCAGCGGGGCCTGGGCCGACAAAAGGGTGACCTACTGGGGCAATAAGACCGGAGATATAACATAAATAGAGAGCAGGGGTGTCTAAACTTTTGGCTCCCAGGGCCGCCTTCAAAAAATAAAATAAATCAAAGGATGCGAGGAGCCGGCTTGAAATGTTCCCACTTTTATTTGGTAAGTTCAAGTAAAAATATTACCGTATTTTCACGACTATAAGGCGCACTTAAAAGTCTTAAATGTTCCCCAAAATAGACAGGTCGCCTTATAATCCAGTGTGCTTTATATATGAAAAAAAAAAAAGTGTCATTCATTGAGGGTGCGCCTTATAATGCGGTGCGCCTTATAGTCGTGAAAATATGGTAGGTTTTAAAATGTAGTTTAGTCTCATTCCTTTGCTTCTGATCATATTTTGTATATAGAGTGGTTTGTAAGCTCGTTTCAAGTTTCTCTTATCTTATTTTTCTCTCTTAAAACACACTCAAATTCATCAGGGCCCATTAAAACGAATTATTCAATTATATTTTAAAAATAATTTGGCAGATTGGATTTTTTTTAATGCTGCTTTTGCACTAATTGGGGGTTCTTTGACTCTCACAGTTTAAAATTGTGACTCTTTTTGTCAAATTTGACTCTTTTGCTGCCATTGATGGTGGTAGGCGTCCAATCACTTTGGATTGGGAGGACGACAGCTATCGTTAAATCCGGCCATTGGACCTACAATCCATTTGAACTTCCAATTGATTGGACATGTTAAGGGCCACCGATGAGTTAATGAGTGTTACATTACAAAATGAAATCATATTTTGTACGCATCGCTGGTAAATGCCACAAAGAAAATGGCTCACAAAATCTAAAAATTCTCTTTAGCAATTACGAAATAGGATTTTTGGTTGCAGTAGCAAGAGAGACACAAGACACACAAGATATTGTAGACCTAGCTAAAAAAACCTGGAGCCACACACAGGAAGTCCACAAGGATTTTGGAATTTGAACAAAATGCACACTATGCTCCGGCTCCAGACAGGAGGAAAGACAGGTTTTTTTTTGCACACGCCAATCATTTCATTCGCGTCAGTCGGCAACAAAATATCTTTTGGGCGACCTAGCATGAGAAATGAAAACCACTTCCATTAACCCCAAAAAGTTTGGCGCGTGAGTTAGATTGCGGGATGCGTGTGTGTAGCAGTTCCTTGTTTTTGTTCTCAGCGAAGTGCGCTGGTTTTAAAACAATCTCAAAACTCCCAGGGCAGCTCGTCGCGTCGTTCAAAGGCGGCGGCGTTCCATACGAGTTTGACAGCCGAGAACAAAGTCTGTTTTTCTGCGGGAAGGCCGAACTTCGCGCGGCGCTTTCCGTCGGCGACGAGTCCGTCGGCTTTTATATTCAAATAATTGGCCTGCTTGTTTTGGCAACAAAGAGAGAAACGGAGAAGCTGCCGTCTGCCCAAATCAAGTCTTCTCGCCTGATTGGCTGAGGGGAAGTTATGGCCGTTTATTTTATTTTTTATAGTCTTTGACAAGATTCTATCTTATCAATAGTGTATAAGAATCCGCCATGGTGAGACTTTTTATTATAATATAATGTAAATTGACCTACTTTTCCCGCCTTTGTCATCCATCGGACTTTCATAAATTGGGTCCAAAACTATCATTGAGCAACGGCGCCCCAGGTAACGGCGGTGCCCGCGGGGCATCTTCGGGGAGAAATTACTTTTGCAGCCGGATTCGGTGCCGGGCCCTTGTTGCTAGGCGAACCACGGCCAGCCACTCAAAAAGTGGCGGACTTTTACTAATGGTTGAACTCCTGCTGCTTGGCGGCGAGGAGATCGGAGGTGGTCAGGGGGCTTTTAATAATCTCATGAGAAGCGCCGCCATTTCCAATGGACTTGAGAAAAATGAATAGGTTGGGGAAAATGGAGTCAGGCTAATACTTATATATATATATATATATATATATATATATATATATATATATATATATATATATATATATATATATATATATATATATATATATTTATAGCAAACTACTACTTATTTATTTTCGTTTGGCATGACCAAACTTTGGAAAATATGACCAACATTTTCTTCGTATCTCTTACCCAAAAGATCATCAACTGCCCCTACCAACCCTGCCCAGCATCTACAAATATATATATATATATATATATATATATATATATGTATATGTATATATGTATGTGTGTATATATATGTATATGTATGTATGTATATATATATATATGTATGTATATATATAGATGTGTATATGTATGTATACATATATGTATATATATATATATAAATATATACCAAGAGCAATTGTTGTGAGACCTCTCCATGCCCATGGCCCCCTCAATCTTCTGATGTGAACCAGTCCTTACTTTAGCAAGGCATGCATTAAATGGCTTTTATTAATGCCAATAACTCTAACATAAAAGCACAGCGTTCAACACATATATGTATTGTTTAATATTGTTACACATTCAGGATGAGCATTACTATTCCTAATAAGCAAATATATTGATTAATATAGTAAGCATGTTTATAATAAGGCTTTCTATTCCTAAGTAAGCATTGCAAACACATTTATAATAAGGATTATTCCAACAATATATGTATATTATTTCGATCTTAGATTAAAAAGGCTAATAAAATGTAAAAAAAAAAGTAATAAGGAGCAAAAAATCATATATATTTTTTTATGGAAGTTTTAGCCCTCAAACAATCGGGAAAACTTTCTATCCTTAAAAATTGAATCGTCATATATTTACAATGGTTGGCGACCAGTCGACCGGTCGCACCTACGCAATGCACTCGGCCCAGCTAATGCTCGTCCTCGGTTCAACTCCCGAGCAAAGGTCTGTCCAAACGCCGCTAGCGCGTTGCTCAGCCGCTCACGCAAATGCAATCTGTCGGTGGATCTGTCGCGGATCAGCGATTCGCGCAAAAATGGCGGGCGGCTGCTTTTGTTCTCCTAAACTTTTGCCGTTTTTTGGGGGGCTGAAAAACCATCTGTCCACTTTGGAGAGTCATCTTAGTACTTCATCATACTTTGACACCAATTAGTATGTTTAAAAAATTCTAGCCCGTGTACATTTTGGATATGTTTTTATTTTTGGAACGCAAACCATAACAAACCAGTATTTATTATCCTCAGACATGCCTGGAATCGCAATATCAGAATAATTTTTCATTCATTTTCCATTGCATTTATCCTCACGAGCGTCGCTGCTTGTAATAATTTTATTGCTTATTGCAATACGCTCAATAAACAGTAGGTGCCACTTAATATGACCACCTTGGGACCAGACCATTTTGGTCCTAATATCCGTTCGTATATGTGCAGCTCATAAAAAACGAATTTGCCGTCACCGCGTCGGAATGAGAGTAAATAACAGTTGGGGTAAGTAAGTTTAATCAAAGTAACATATCAAAGCCCTGCAAAATATGTTAGTTTGTTTATTTTTTGGTGCAAAAAATACTCGGTAACGTTCCGCCGAACAAGATCTTTTTGCAAAGTATCGATGGAAAACTGGTTCCATTTTTCTGTACTTTCTTAATTGAATTGAATGCTTTTATTGTCATTATTCAACTATAATGAGTTTAAAAGCTTTCACCACGTAGTGCACACATAACAACAACAACCAGACAAATAAATAATCAGTAAATAAGAAATAAATAAATAAGTAGTCCAAGTGAGATCAGAAGAGCGGAGCAGTCTTATTCCGTCTGAAGTCCAGGATGAGGTTTTGGAGACATTCAGCGCCAAGTTGTTGAGTCTATGGACTCAACAACAAACAAAGAAACACATAGATAATCAATATGTAGTAATGATTAATAAATTAGCAATAAATAGTAAGAGATAAATAAGTGTTCAACATAATAAATAAGTAATATAAGTAGTAGTTTGCACCGGGATTTGTAGATGCTGGACAGGGTAGGTAGGGGCAGTTGATGATCTTTTGGGCAAGAGATATGAAGAAAATGTTGGTCATATTTTCCAAAGTTTGGTCATGTCAAACTAAAATAAATAAGTAGTAGTTTGAACCGGGATTTGTAGATGCTGGACAGGGTAGGTAAGGGGCAGTTGATGATCTTTTGGGCAAGAGATATGAAGAAAATGTTGGTCATATTTTCCTTAATTTGGTCATGTCAAACGAAAACATTTCAATGGAGATATTCTGGACCGTACGAGTTTATAATAAGCGGTTGTTTTTGTTATCCACGGTCATAACAAGCGGTGCCGACTGTATTTTTCGTTTCTTCAAAACAAGGACAACCCTGACATATTTTGCATCTTGTTAAGGAGGGAAAACAATAACGCTTGGGTTATTTTTGAAAATCATTTAGTGCTCTTTTATCGAGCCAACCATCAAGGACAGAAAACCTATCCCGCCGCATCTACGCGATGTTCCTGTCCTTTTAAGCGGCTCGCCCAATTAGAGTACAATGATAAGATCTAAATAAGTCATCCTGAAGTGAAAGCCGCGTCTCCCGGCGGTTGGCGCCGTCGCTCGACCTGACGTCCGCTAAGAAGCTTTGCGCTCGACTTTTGCTAATCCCATTGACACGTCACCGGCAGATGCGACGTAGGGGAGCCTCTCCTCGTAATGACTCTTAATCTCCGTTCCAATTGGAGCCAATTAGGAACGGCAAATTGTACCGACGCATCTTCGCGCCGGTCGGAGCCGCTTCTCCCGCGTTTTGTTTACGGCGCACTTTCCGATGAAATGCCGCCGGCGCGCCAGCGGCTCTTACGTCAGGCTAATCAACACAAATAATGGACGGGAATATCTTTTTAAGTGCGTACGGCGCTCTGTATGGAAAATTAAATTAAAAATGAATTGGTAGGAAAAGTGGAAATAAAAACAACTTTAAATACAATAATAAGAAATTAGGTAATATAACTACACAAAAACTATAAATGCATTTAAATTCAATATTAAATTAATCGCTCAGTTCTCATATATGTATATTTTTACATTGTGTGTCCCTTAAAACAATTAAACTAAATCGAAAGAGGGACCTGTTTCCCAATTGGTTGGTTATGTCGATGCTAAACATGGAAGTTATTATACTTGCTAATGTCAAGTGCAAATGCTTACCGCTAACGCTAGTTTTTTTTTTCTGCAGGTACTGTGATCCAAAATGTATAGGAAGTGACTTGGGAATGCCCTAAAGCCTTCAGAAAGTCAAAGGAAACCACTGAAGACGCCAAATCAACGGTAGGTGACTCCACATTAGTTTGGCAATGTTGAAACGATTCGTTTCATGACGTGCCGTTGTCATGGTTTGTTTTGAAAGTGTTTTATTGAGCTTGCAATTTCCATTGTATAAAACACTAAGAATTTCAATAAGTGTCAGTGAGTAGGTTGAAAGCTTAGCTTAGTTTCTTTCAGTGCCATTGTTGTTATTTTAGAGTGGTTTGTAGGAACAAAAGGCAACAAAAACATGAGAAGAGACCTTTTTTAGCCTTGCTGCTACGTGTTAATTGCTTCGTGACTTAAAAATGAGCATTATTACAAGGACCAGATGCTCCTCTCATAACAGGCCACGCCATAATTTCATTAGTAAATTGATAATAGCGATGGCGACGGGCCCTACGCGGCGGTCCGGTGCTAGCAGCTTGCGGGGGCGGCGGGTCATGGGCCCGCTCTGTCTAGTTCGACCCTTCACGACAAACGGCGAGCAGATGTCTCGACGGTGAGCGCGCGTTGTTTATTAGCCCTCTCATTAGCCCTCGCGGTCATTGGGGCTAATCGTTTAAGCTATCTTTTTTTTGGCTGTTTTTTTCGAGACGCGAGAGCAGACGCCCGCCCGTCGGCACTTGGGCGCCATCCAATTTCACGTTGTCGGTCGTGCTAGTGATTGCGCGGATCTCCGCCAGCGGTGGGCGGGTGTCACGGGGGCGGAGAGAAGCCAAACGGCGGGAGGTTAAGAGAGAGCGAGAGAGTATGCCAGATGAGGCTGGAAAATTGCTTTCCCGCGTTCACATTCATCAAGCGCGGCGAAGGCGGGGGCCGAGCCGGCGGCGGTGACAGGCGCCGCCCGTCTTAACGAGACGGCCCTTGCGCGAGAATTACGCTCGACGACGCTCGGTTAACGTCCTGACGCGGTGAATTAAAGGAGCCGGCGCCGGTTAGGCGCCAGAAAATATCAATTATGACGACGTACGGACTGCGGCGCCCCCGTGGGATGTCAACTTCCCGGCCAAACTCTGAGTCCGTGTCGTGTAAAGTCGATGGCTCAATGGAAACATCGTAACTCGCGGTTAGCGATTGAATCTGATTGGTCGTTGGACCTTCACGCCGTGAATTGAAATATCGCAATATCGCACGGACTATAAGTCATTAGCGTCAATGGCAGGCAGTGAGTTCACGTCCTCGCGAAATCAGGTCGTAGCGCCCTACCCATTTAACTAACTCCCCTGTTGCATTCTGGGACATCAGCGTGTTTGTCAGATGAAAGCCTGGCATGAGACAAAGTGTAGATCAAGCGCAAAGCGAGCTCGCGTTCTCGCGACTTTTGCCGCCCTGCGAAAATGACAGCTGATGATCTAGCTTTGTTGCCACGCCGACGAACCCCCACGGAATCAAACCACGGCAGCCCGCCGCTTGATGTGCGCCCTTCCGGAAAATTTAAAACATGGAAACAAACAAATAGTCGTGATCTTTCGTGTTTTGCTCGTTTAACTCATCAAGCTAGCTTTGCTAGCGCCAAACCCCCCAAAAATGGCGTTTATGGGAAACCCAGTCTCGGGATTAAAATTCGGCATTCTGCAGTTTTTGCCGAAGAATTTGTCATTCCTCCGGCGCGCGAAGGCCGACAAGCACGCCAGGAAATGGCGAGCGTGATGAAGGCGGCAGATGCGGGCGCGCTCAACATATGCGCCAGGTCATAAATCCAGATTATCTTCTTCTCGTGTCCCCCCTTCAACCATCTGCTGCCTGCGCACTACCTTCTTCTTCTTCTCCTCCTCCTCGCTCTTTTTAATAACCCGTCACACGCCTGGGAGAGGCCATTTGGATGGCGCTTGATTGAGAAGAAGCGTTTTTATTTACACCCGCACATTGGCGGCAGAGTGACCCGTGATCACAACTGTTTATCTCTGAAGCACTTTTAGTCGGAATTGCTTTTCAGGGCCTCTTTAGTCGTGTCGTACAATCTCGAGACTATCCATCCAGTCTTTGGGATTTTGCTTGATTTCTTAGGCTTTGGTTTGTTTCAGTCTTGTTGTCTCAGTTTCAACTGCCAAATATCTTGTTTTTGTCTCAGTCTTAAGTCGCTAAAAGTCTTAGTGTCGACTTAGTCTCAACTCCCAAATGTTTTGGTCTTGATTCTCAAAAATCTTTGTGTTGTCTCCGCCTCAACTCCCAAATGTTTTGATCTTCACGCCGTAAAATCTTAGTGTAGTCTCAGTTTCAATTCCAAAAGATCTTAGTTTTGGCTCAGTCTCAACTACCAAATGTTTTGGTCTTGTTTTGGTCTTGACTCCCAAAAATCTTAGTGTTGTCTCAGTCTCAACTCCCAATTGTTTTGATCTTGACTCCCAAAATTCTTAGTGTTGTCTCAGTCTCAATTCCAAAAGATCTTAGTTTTGGCTCAGTCTCAACTCCGAAATGTTTTGGTCTTGTTTTGATCTTGACTCCCAAAAACTTTAGTGTTGTCTCAGTCTCAACTGACAAATGTTTTGGTCTTGTTTTGGTCTTGACTCCCAAACATCTTAGTGTTGTCTCAGTCTCAATTCCAAAAGATCTTAGTTTTGGCTCAGTCTCAACTACCAAATGTTTTGGTCTTGATTCCCAAAAATCTTAGTGTTGTCTCAGTCTCAACTCCCAAATGTTTTGATCTTGACTCCCAAAATTCTTGCTCCTGTCTCGGTCTTGACTCCCAAATTCTTCAACTTGTCTCGGTTTTGACCCCCAAAATTCTTGGTCCTGTCTCGTTCTCGACCGCAAGACTTGTAATAGCCTCAGTCTCATTTTGGTCTTCTTATGATTTCTACTCCCTTCAAATATTGGTCTTATCTGGGGCTGCCTGCTGGTGCAGACACAAGATTTGCTGTCAAGACCAGCACTTGACCTTTATCCGTGCCACGGATTCCTTCCACATCCCCTAGACATGCCCGCTAAGCTGGTCAAAAACCCAAAATCGATTGGCTGTTCATCCCATTGTGCCCTACGATTGGCTGGCCACCAATTTGGGTCGCACCTCTCCTACTATCTAGATGGGATAGGCTCCAGGACCTCCCCAAAAAGCTGCAGTCCCTTCCACATCCCCTAGACATCCCCGCTAAGCTGGTCGAAGACCCTAAATCGATTGGCTGTTCATCCCATTGTGCCCTACGATTGGCTAACAACCCATTTGGGTCGCACCTCTCCTACTATCTAGCTGGGATAGGCTCCAGAACCTCCCCAAAAAGCTGCACTCCGTCGCTGAAATTATTTTCCATTTATCTCAAATGCCGTAGGAAGATTCGCGGGTTGTCCCGTCGAACCGAGACGCGGTCCGTTCTTCCCTCCCCGCGGCCGACCCGCCGTGACGGCTCAGGCCCGGCCGACAAGCTCATTGTCCGGCGGTCTTATCTCCCCGGGTCCATTTCCCCTCGGCCCAGCTGACGGCGTACAGGCGCAGGTAGAGCTTTCCCCGGCGCAAAGCTGTCAGCCGTTCTGGCACAAGGCGAGTAAACAGCCCCCGCCTGGATGGTTAATTGCCACCAGCAGGATGCATTAGCTATAATTCACTGATAAGGCGGGTGAATGGTGCGCCCTCTCTTCTTCTTATTGCTTTCATGGAAGCACTTCAAGGCCTCTGGGAGATGGAAGTGATGAGGCGGAAGTCGGGAGGCGAAAGCTTTATAATAGACTCGGTGTGGCTTCCTTTACTCCGATCCATCACGGCGCTCGACAGACGTTCGACGCCCTCTAAAGTGATGTTTACCTTCAGTGGCGGGTCACGCGTTAAAAATAAAATAAAAATCACCGGCTGTCACATTTGTTTTTACGTTTTGCCACCAGGCTAGATTTCCTTGATGCGGGAATTGGTATTTTCGGGGGGTTTTGATGGACATTGACAGGCCGGGGACCTATCTTTTGTCATTCATGTTGCTTCAAATTGAGACGACTGTGTAGTGCTACTTATAGTCATGGAGCATGTGTGTAGAAAATGATGGTATTTCATTTTAATTGGCGTGGTATCCTCTGTCAATAATGTCTTGACTTGACTACTAGCATGTCTATAAGGTTTTTCTTTTTCTTTAAGGTTACGTACGTTCATTCAATTTAGATCATGATTTCTTTGTAATTAGATTAGATTAGAACTTTATTTCATCCGGTATTCGGGAAATTTCTTGGTTGCAGTAGCAAAACAGACACAGAAGACCTTATAGACCTAGGTAAAAAACTTGAGCCACTTGTAATGCTACCTATAGTCATGTAGCATGTGCGTGGGAGTTTTTTTTTCAAGTTTAAATACTATATTACCAGTCATTTTAGCTCCCGATGAATAAAGTATCGACTACTTTGTATCGTTACATACATATATTGGGCATATAAATAGGAATTGGATAGTCAAACTGGATTGGACGTTTACCCCCGCTAATGAAACATGATCACAACCACCCCAGCCTCAATAATATTCGGAAAAATATGGATTTGGGATCTATAAACTGTATTTAAAAAGTCAGATTAAAAGATGCAAAAAAATTAGGGCAAAAAAATAGGGTAAGGCAACTATGTTAGATAAATTATCAAAAAATATTAGGAATTTAAAATAGTTTAACAATAGAAAAGGTAATTTAATAATTTTAGATTTGACTAATAAAGTAATTAGCAAGCACACGGCAATACTAAAATAAAATGTGGGTTTTTTTAAATGTGTAATTTGCATCAATATTTGAGTTTTTAGAAAACTTGCAGAAAATAGAACCATACAAAACAAGCAAATTTGCATCAATATTTGCATTAAAGAAAACTTGCAAAAAATAGAATACAAAACAAGCAATAAAAATGGATTCATAAAATATTCTGTCAATATGCGTTTTCAACAAAAAACTATATTCAGTTCATTTAGAAATGCATTTATCGTCTTTTTACCGTCAAGGACTGTCACCGGGCCAAAAACCCACGTTTTTAACACCCTTAATGGTGTATCGTTTATACATTAAAATCCCTTTTCTCCTTATTTTTCAACATCAACTGCGGCCATCCTTTCAAGAAATGATTACGGGGTCACTTTTTTTCCCGGCGCCATAAAAGCGCGCACTTGACAAACACGGTGTGAAAAGCCAATCTGCCGCGTTTCTCCGGCTAAAGTGATAACTGGGGGATTAGGCGGGTACAAAAACGCTCGCTGCAGTGCGGGCTCGACGCTCCGCAGGTGGGGCGGGAATTTTACTGCACGCTAAACAGTTTAAGAGATTAAGATGTTGGTCTGTCAGAGGAGAAGCTGTGTTAACACACCGAGGTATAAAAGCAACATCTGATGACTCTGCAAATAGTCAGAGATTGGCCAGATGACTTTACGGATGTAACGGATCAAAACCGGGGTCTCAAAAGCACACCGACTTAAAAACGGGTTAAATGTCCTTGTTTTCGAACTCAGATTTCTTTATGGTGAGAACCCGGACTCTTTTTTTGGTGCTCTTTCTTCTTGTGCACTACCGTATTTTGCCGTTTAATATACCCTGGTATATTAAATGATTTTAGCTTTTTTGAGACTCCCGTTTGTGCGCCATTTAATATACCCCTGCCGTTTAATATACCCGGTTATATTAAACGGCAACTCAGCTTTTTTGGCAAGATTTGTATGGTGTTCATGGGGGCATAATTATAGATACTTAAGTTCATTAAAATTCCAAGTCAGACTTTATTCAGCAGTAAGTAGTTTTAACCTGAGCAGTAAGTAGTTTTTGTCTGCAAAACATTGATGCACATCGTCACGGCATAAAGAGTGCGTAGTGGATCGTACCTTCCCGTTTGTGTGCCATTTAATATACCCCCCTGCCGTTTAATATACCCGGGTATATTAAATGGGGGGGTATATTAAACAGCAAAATACGGTAGTAACTCTACTTACGAAATTAATTGGTTCCAGAAGTGGTTTCGTAGTTTGGACTTTTCAGAGGTAGATGATACATTGAATTAGCCTAGCCATGTCCTTTAATAAAACTCGTAAATTGTTTTAATTTTGTTTGACGTTGTGTCAAAAAATCTTCCCATCGAGGCTTTTTGTAACCCGAATATTTCTGCTGTCCAATCATTCGTAAGTAGAGACACCCAACAGTCCCAAACCGTTGAACGTCTTGAGTCGAGACGCACCTTAAATCTGTTAAATCTCCGATGACGGCAACGCAGGCGGAATTCGCTTCTGAAATCCAACGCGGGGGTCTCGTCGGGACGACCCGACTCCCCCCCGCCAGAGTTGCCGATAAGCTTATCCCGCCGGCTGGCGGCCATATTTAGCAACAGGCGTAGACGCGAGCGCTCACACACTCACAGGTCGGATTACCTGGCGCTCCCAATCGGCTAATCCCAGATCTGGCCCGCCAAGATTAGGAGGCAGGAAGTCAGCCGGAGAAGTGGCCCACCTACGCCTCGCACCTGCTGCATTTGCATCTCAAAGTAAACATCCAGGGGAGCCAATAGCCTTCCATCTTTGAGCCGTTTCCAACGTTGCTCTCATTAGATAATAATTGGTCCTCCGGCGAGGCAGAGGGGAACTTGTTCGCTAGCTTAGTTTTTCTTCTCAGTCGGAGTGAAATCGCCGCAAAAGTGTCGTCCCCAAAATGGCATCCATTTGATCCCAAGCCAGCAAAGCGCGCTTGAAGTAAACCTTCGCAGCTTGCTTTCATCAGACGAAGGGAAAGCTGACGATTAGCCTTTATTAGTCACCCAGGCGCCGACTTGACTCCTTTTAGGACGGTTGTCTATTTTTTTGCTCGTTAAAAGAATACGTCACGCCATGCCACGCCGCTTCGACCGAGCGGCCGTAGACGGAAAACGGCGTGCGCTACTCTCTTTAAGAGGGCCGTAAATTTGCGCCAGAGTGGCCCGCTCGCACGGCTTGTAAACATTTAATAACACGTGATCGATGCGTGGCGTTTACGAGGTCAAGTTGACGCCGGTTAAGCGCAGGAATCCGACTTGGAAACGCGGGAGTCTGCAGAATACCCGGGGATTTAAGGTCGTCTTTAGTTGAGTGGAAATATTTGTTTTTTTTTGCAATTCTGTCGCCATTTGAACATGGATTGGACTTCTAGGTCAGACTAGTCCATTGACAAAACACAATAAATAGAGAATAATAAACGTTTTTATTGGCCTCGCATAAAAAAAAATATTTCAGTTCCAACTCGGTGGAAAAGTAAAAAATAAAATAAAATAACTGCTCATAAAATGTCAAGAAAACTGGACGTGGAAGGCGTGTAAATAAAAATAAAAAAAATAAAACAATATCAGCTAATTGTCAAAATGCTTCTCCTAAAATCTGCTCCCAAAACTGACCTCTACGACTTAAAACCCGTAAACCAAGACCCGGTAATGTTCCCCTTCTTCCAAGACTACCGTTCCCAAAACCCGCATTTAAACAAGGCCAACAAGACGCTAATCACCGATTAGCCGCTAATTGTGTGAGATCAATGCTGCAAAAAAAAATGCATCAACCATTCGTTCGTTGACGCGGAAAGAAGACGGCCCTCCGGAGGGGAACCCACGTCGTTTAAATGTACGAACCAAAACGCTGCCAATTTTTCTTCTCGGCCGCAAACGGAGCAGCGAGAAAAGACGAACTTCGCCGCGGGACTCGTGCGCTGTGAAATCAGAGTTACAAGGCGTAATGAGGCAGGCGATGAGGAAGGACCGGCATACAGATGGAGGCGCCGGGTCGGGGGCTTGTGGGGGGGTGGAGTTTACAACGGCGCATCTCCACGGGTAGCGCCTTGTTGCGCGCAAATTACACCGACCAAAAAGCGTGCCAAGTAGAAATCAACTATCGAAAGCACGGCTAACGGTGAGCGCCGCCAATAATTAGCTCAAGATTACCCCGGTCTGCTCGGCTCGCGTGGATATTCTGGAGCCGTCGCATCTGTAGATACTTGGAACAGCTGCCAAAATTGGAGTACAATCACGACATGTCACAGGGGTGCTACTATGAAAGCTCCTGTTTTTTTTATACCCTTGGCTCAAAGGGCGTCAAAACAACGGTAGTCTGCTTATGAGCGTCTCTACTTACGAAATATTGGTCTCGTTGGGAAAATTGCGGTGCTTTTCTGAAGGAAAATAAACATTTGCGCGTTCCCGAAAAAAGAATGGCAGCATTTTTTGACTCTTACGATGTTAGAACGGTACATTTGCATATGTAAATTAATATATCACGAAACTTAGCAGGTAATCATGGTCTCAAAAGCTAGCTAGCGACCTATTCGTAAACCTGGGTAATGGTCTTAAAAGCTACTCATCCAATTTGCCGGTCCACACGAGCGAACTAATCTATTTTACGTCTAAAAATGATCTAATCTGCGCAAAATGTTAGCATTAGCGTTCATTTACCTCAAATTTGTCTCGTTGGGAAAATTGCGTTGCTTTTATGAAGCAAAATAAACATTTGCGCGTTCCCGAAAAAAGAATGGTAAGATATTTTGACTCTTGCGATGTTCGAATGGTACATTTGCATATGTAAATAAATATATCACAAAATTTAGCAGGTAAATTTACCTGGGTAATGGTCTCAAAAGCTAGCTAGCAACCTATTCATCCAATTTGCCGGTCCACACAAGCTAACAAATGTATTTTACGTCTAAAAATGATCTAATCTGCTAAAAATGTTAGCATTAGCGTCCATTTACCTCAAATTTGCATCTTATTTTCTGTCCCTCATAGGCGAAACCCCCCCAAAAAAACCAAACAGCGCCTAAGCAACATCCATCTTTGTTTACGTATGCGGGTTATTTTTTTGTTCCGCTAAAGCAGGTGCAAAATGAGGTCGCCCGGCTTAATGAAAGAAACATTTTTTCAGCTGACGCGATGAAGCTAATTAGATTCGCTATTCAACATTTACACAAAAAAAGATGAAAGCTTAATACGCCGTCTCTTCTCTTTTTGTTAGCGATTTGGCAACGGCGGAACCGGGTGAATATTTCAGCGCGCCGGGCCTTCCCGCGCAAATCCCGCTGGCGTTTTTCCCGTCGCGCGCCATCGAGGACGAACCGTAGTGACGCAGGTGCGCGTCTCGCCTTCGCTAAACCTTCCGCGCCGATGACATGTGACAGGGTCGATTTCCGCTCGGCGCTTCTCGCCGGCGCTCGGGGGCACTCCGGCGCCCTCGTTTCATCTCGCGCAAATTCAGGGAAAAACGCGCACCTGTCACCTCACCTTTCGTCAAGGCTTCCCGAAGACGTTAGCATCCTGCCGTACTTTTCCGATACCGAGTTCGGCTTCAAAACTTCCATTAGCTTAATTGCTCCCTGGCAAAATGTGTGCGGGAACAGAAGCGATTCCAGAACGACTATAAATGAATCATTTTTTTTACTTGTGTGCCAAACGTTAGCACGTTTGGGAGGAGAGAATACCCGTTAAACAGCCGTATGTCATTACAGTAAGTTACCATCAAGCCCCGGTGTTCGGTCGGATTTGGATAGCCACAAATTGCTAATTGCTAATCTACTTTTGATCATCCACGCTTATGGCATTTCTTCAATTTGTTTGATAGGGTGCAAAGGACCCATTAAAACATGTTCTTGTGGAAAAGTACAGTATTTTCTCGCATAGAAGCCATATTTGTAACAAAAAAATGGCTTATATTTGCACAAGACTTGCTATACTCTTTCACAAGTAGATGTCGGCAAATTAACATTTTGATAGGTTTATTATTAATACACTTTAATCAAAACAGGGAGACATCATTAACATACTCTGGCTACAACTTGCAAGGAAAATCACTCCCAACTCGTCCTCGTCCAGGATGATTCTAAAGAAACGGCATCTTCCTCTGTCAATTTAGTCGGCGCATAATCAAAACATTTGAGGTAATCTGATTCAAAGAATTGCATAAGCTAACCGAATAACACCATTAAGGTCAAAAAACAACTGCTCATCTTAGATCGGAACCAAAAACACCTGCGTGAGAATTTGCACAACCATACAAGGTGACCCGAGCGGATCGGAAACCAAAACAACTGCGTAAGAATTTGCACGAATAAGCATAATGATTTCTTTATAAGGTAAACAGAGCAACCGTATTTTTTAAACAATAAAGCCATATTTGTAACAAAAAAATGGCTTAAATTTGCACAAGACTTGCTGTACTCTTTCACAAGTAGATGTCGGCAAATTAACATTTACTATTTGTTGGTTATTTTCTGTTTTGTAGTAAGAAAACAACCATTACTGGATGAATTACTAACTTCCTTACATTGAGCCTAATAATGTGCTCTTGATTCCTACAGTATCTCAGAAAAACCACATGCGATCATTTTTCTTAAGATTTTCCCTTCAATTTAAGACATTTGTACTCCCTATTAAAACCATAAATATGGAGGTGAACATTGTGAATCAGGGGGCGGCTTATACGCGAGAAATTGTCAAATTCACCCATTTTAAGGATATTTTAAGGGTACGGCTTATACGTGGAGGCGGCTAATATGCGAGTAAATGCGATAATCATTAAAAAGTAGCTGCGATTACCGTAATTTTGGGACCGAGTCGATCTTTTTTTGTTTGCCTGGTTCTGCAACAAATACTGAAGTTTAAAAATCGAAGATTAAAAATAAAAAAGAATTAAATGGAGAATTTTTACTCTTTTTTTCCCTTTTATTTCTCAAAGTAAATATTGTTGGAAATTACCATCTTGACTCCAAATGTTGGGAAACCAATTTAATTAACATGTAAAATTTTAAATGCACTGTTATGCCTTTTTAGTTCAAAAAGAAAGGGAAAAAAATATCAAATTTATTTAATTTAATCTAATTACTTTCCCCTTATTTCTGTTTAAAATAAATGTCAATACATAAAACATCCAAAGACTCCAACTCAAATGCTCTAAAAGAGGATTCAGACCATTTTTAATGTATATAAATGACAAAATGTGCCAATTCATTTGGCACAAACAAAAAACAGCAATGTCCGTTTTTCGTTGTTCAAATATTATGGGACAAATCAGGATGTTTTCTATTAAAAGAAAAAACAGTGTTTATAGATTATTGTTGTGGGAAAGCACGGATGTCAAGGTTTGGCCAAGTTGTAGCGGTCCATCTCCGGACCTTTTCACACTCAATAAACGGGATTTTATGAGCAAAATGCAGCAGCGTTTTAATGGCTGACAAAAACCCCAGTGGCCCTGCTTTATTTTAATGACATGCAGCTGTTTAAGCGGCGATTGGCTCTTAGTTTTAAGAGCTTGAGTTAAGCTTAAAGAGCGTGTGGTTGGGGTTAAAAACCCAGGGGTGTCAAACATACGGCCCGGGAGCCAGAAGCGGCCCGCTAGGTTGTCCGATCTGGGCTGCAAAGATGCCTTGCCAGAATGACGTCCTTTGATTTTGATTTGTTTTTAAAACTGGCTGTCCGCAGTCACATTTGTTCATTCGCCCAGACAAAATGGCGCCGTGGCTGGCAGCCAATAAGGTGAAGTGGCCCCAAAACAGACAGGAAGTGATATGAGATCAACAAGAACAGGAAGCAGCCCGGTCATGCTAAAAGAAATATGAGTAAATGATCCAAAATGTTTAGGAAGTGACCCTAAGTACCCTAGTACACTAAAATGAGAAGGAAGTGATGCAAAATTAACTCATGTCCAATTCACTTGACCTGGGAGGACTGGCTGTGTTCTAGCCAATGAGTTAACTTAGTTTGGGTTTGGGGTATGGTTTGTGTTGGGGGCCTCGGTTGGGCTTTGGGTTAGGGTTTGTGTTGGGGGCCTCGGTGGTACTCGGACGTTTGGTCCCCGGACGTTTGGTCGACCGGATATTTGGTCGACCCCACGTTTGGTAGAACGTACGTTTGGTCGCCGGGTTCGCGAGTCCCGAGGTTTGAGTCACTAGACTTTCATTTGTTTAACCCTAACCCTATTCACTCAATGTTAAATAATAGTCATTAAATCCCTATTCACCCAATGTTAAAATCTATCAATTGCATCCGGTCTACCAATCGTCCGGGGACCAATCGTCCGGGGACCAAACGTCCGTTCTACCAAACGTCCGTTCTACCAAACGTCCGGTCGACCAAATGTCCGGGGACCAAACGTCTTTCGACGAAACGTCCGGTCACGGGCCTCAGTTGGGCGAGAACCGGCCCTTACTTAACTGAATCTGACAACCGTATGGGTGCACACTGACGGCGCTCAGCGTCCAATCCAATTAGTCCGGTCGTAAGGGAACGTTCTTGTTTCTCCCAAAATATTTTGACCGAATTTAAAATTGCGGAAAATAAATGAAGAAAATGTTGACACTTTTGCCCTTTTTATCTTGTGTTTTGATTTAGTAGAGCAAGTTAAATTAGCGCCACGGTACTAAAAATAGGTGACAACTACCATTACTCAAAAATAGCCATACTGGGACCTTCAGTACATTACGAACCTGAAACCCCTTTTTTTTTTTATTCTGACACAGCAAGTTAGTTGAAGTTTTCTGTTCGTCTAAGTTCCAAATGATATGGTTTCAGCCTTCCCCAGAACTCATCGAGTAGCTGCTTAAAGAGCCGTACGTCGTTACGATCCGCCGGGTCATCTGGGTTTTTGTCGGCCATTAAGCGCCACTCGTATTTTCTTCATAAAGTGTCGTTTATCGAGTGTGAAAAGCTCGTAAGAAGACCGCCAAAGGGCCGCAACGCCGTTTGCCGGGAAGCCAAGCGATTGACCCGTGACTTTCCGTAACCATTGTCCATAAATATCGCTCTACCCGCGCGTGGTATCAATTTCAAGTTTGACGTGCCCGTTTCAGCCTTGGCGACGGAGCACCTCGACCTGCGCCGGTTTTCCTCCGAAATATGAAATGGGTGGCGTCTCGTCCCGTATCGGATGTCGAGGCGTTCCGAACCGGCGGGACTCGGATTTCATGCGCGGCTGCAAAAAGACTTTATTGACCTCATCAATGATTCAACGGGGGCCGCGACACGAACACGCGGCGCTGTGGAAGAACGGCGGCTCGGATTGATACGATTAATCAAGACTTTGACGAGAGCGGAGTAGGCGCGACACCGTGGCAAATTTACGGGGCTCGTAAATGATTGTCAATTTGCCATATTTTTGTCAAAAAAGAAGCAATTCAAACAAAGCCGATACCTGGAAAATGTATTCAATAGGAAGAAAAGATGTTTTTTTTCCACCGCAAATGGAACAAAGCTACGCAACATTAATGTTATAAAAGAGGGTTATTATCCAAGTATGGTTGTGAATAGATAAGTTTTAAATGTTTAATCTAAGAAAGAGATTTTAAAAAATAGTCCAATGGGATAAATTCAGTTCTCATTTTTGTGAATTTGGTTCTTCTGCAGTTATTTTCGCTAGCGTTACTACAAATATATCGCATAAAGCGTACTCTGTATGTATTTTATTGCAATATACATCTAGATTATTTTGTTGTTAGCACCCCTTAATTCCCGTGTCAAAGTGGGGGCCCGGGGGCCAAATCTGGCCCGCTGCTTCATTTTATGTGGCCCGGGAAAGTAAGTCATGAGTGCCGACTTTCTGTTTTAGGATCAAATTAAAATGAAGAGTATACATGTATATTAAATTTCCGGATTTTCCCCATTTTAAATCAATAATTGTCATTTTTTAATCCATTTTTTCTGTGTTTTTAGTTCAAAAATCATTTAGTAAAATCTAAAAATATATATAAAAAAAGCTAATATAAAAATTGTTTTAGATCTATAAAAAAAACTGAATATTCAGGGCTTTTAATCCAGTTCTTTTAATTAAAAAAAATCTAAATATTATATCTAAAATGGTCCGGCCCACGTGAAATCAAGTTGACGTTAAAGCGGCCCGCGAACAAACCCGAGTCTGACACCCTTGCCTTAATTGGTTCACTTTCATTAACGGTCATAAAAACTGGCCTGATTACATTTAACTGCCAATAATGGCGATTTATGTCCAATCCAGTTTGCCCGGCGTAAAAAATGTCAACCAATGAGTAAATACTTTTTAAAAAACCCTTCCAAGATGGCAGCACAGTTGCATACAGCCGCCTCCAGCTCTCCCTACTTTTGTAGTCTTTTCGTGGTTTTTGTGAGTCATTCAAACTCAAACTCAAAAACAGTACTATACTAAAAAATCCTGATTCCAATCCTCTTTGGACCCCGCTGGTCCTAAAACCAACTTCAACTTCAAAATCTAGTACTCTTCCCTATCACGACTACTCCCACTATCTCCCTGGGTACCGCATCTCCGCCCCAAAACCGACCTTGAACTCCACTCCCGTCACCTTCTGCGTGACCAAAGGGCAGCGAATCCATTATTCACCCCCGACGCCATGAAATATTGACACCAGGGTCCGGCAGCCTATGCCATCCCACAGCAATGGCATCGCTACGGTATCACAAAGCCGGCAAGTGGCGGCAGGAAATGTTAGAACTTCTAGCGCCTCCTCCCTCCTCCCGCCTACGGCAACGCCGCGGGGATTCGCGCCGCCCCTCCGTTCTCCAGCCCGCCCGGTCCTCATTTAGAAGTGACTCCGTCCGGTCTCACGCCCGACGGGCAAAGGCGCCGCGATTTATCCGTTCTAACGAGGAAACGATACGTTGGGTGGGCGGACAACAAAACCAATCCCCGGCGCTCCCGCGCCGCAATTATTCATGTCAGTTTTTGTTTACGGACGCAGACGGCGCGCTCCTTGTAGTAAAGTGCCTTTATGGATTTTTAATGGTAGGAAAACACCGTGCTGGCATTCAAATGAGATGTTTTGCAGCGTGCTGTTCTCGAGTGGCAGCTCGCGAGACATTTTGTCGTGAAAACGTTCAGATTTTCTTTGGGCGGCGCCAGACGTTCAATTCGAATTGAGTTTCTATTGTCGTCGATGGTAAGCCGTAAGCAGTGAGTTAATTGCGGGTGACTTTTGTGGTCATCGTGGGTCTTTCCCGGGTGTCTTCCTGTACATTTTCCGGGATTCCAGGGTCGCTTCTTTCTCAATGGCTGTTGATTTATGGCAGAGGAGTCCAAACAGTTTTTACTGGGCGGCAGCAAATAATTTAATTTGAATATGGCTTGCACAAGAAGCTTAAATACCGGCAACATTCCGTTGCAATTCCCATCTTTACCACTAGCCGGAGTCAAATTGGCCTCTCCAATATTTCCAATCTGTGTAGGAAACTGTACAATTGCAGTATTTTGTTTCGCTATTGTTTTTCAAAATCTGATTAGGAGTCGGTTGTGATTTTCGTAACTTTTTGCGGTCAACCGACATTGTAGATTCGTTTCTTACCTAGGTCTACAATGTCTTCTGTGTCTGTCTTGCTACTGCAACCAAGAAATTTCCCGAATACGGGATGAAATAAAGTTCTAATCTAATCTAATGCAAGTCTTTCGTTGCGGTAGTGTAAATACATTTCTACATGTCTGCTGTCAAGTGATTCAAATATACATACGTAGTAATATTACCATATCCGTGAATTTTCCGAGTACGGGAAGAATAAAGTTTAATCTAATCTAATCTAATCTAATATCTTTACGCCTGGATTTTTTTGTCGCTCTTAACTCATTTAATCCATTAAATCCATTCCCCCGACATGGACGAAGATAAACATCCAATCCAACCTGCCAGCTCTAAAGGAATCGGACTTGCATCCCTTTCGCCGGCTGCACCAAGCGACGCAATTGCCCGTATCCGCCCCCCCCCGCCCGCCGCTTTGACACCTAGGCTTTCGACCTACGTGAAGGTCAACCAATATCACCAGCCATATCATCACTGCTATTGATCGGACACTTTGTTTTTGTCCCCCCGAGCGACGATGGCGACGAGCCCCGCCCCCACGTGTCATTAAGAAGCGGTCACGGGAAGAGTCGCGGGAGCGAGGGCGTGATCAATAGCCCGCTAACCTTTCCCCGCCGTTTTTCTTCTTGGGGAGACCAATCTGTTGGTGTTTACCCGGATTAACACTTGGATGAGTCCGCCGTCTCTGCCGACGTGCGTTAATAAATCATCTGCGGGTTCCATGTGCGTTTACTACCGTCATCCGGCTTTATAGGCTGTTTACTACTGTTTTAATACCACTTTACCACCTCCCAGCGGAGCCTTTCGCCGGGCTTTATTCAAGAGCTTTGTACTTTCATCTTTTTTAATGCCGGCCCAGACTTTTCAGCGTCTCCGCCTTCACGTTACTTCGGGACAGACCGCGTCGGGGTTGGACGGAGATGAGAAACGGCGGTATGCGTTTGATGGGTAAATGGCGACGAGGTGAAATTGCTTGTTGTTATTTACGTTGGGCGGCAGGTTAGTCGTCTGGGATCTTTCACGTGGCGAGAGAAAGTCAGCATGTGAACGGAGGAGGACACGCGAGCATCTTGGGACGAAGATTAATGTCCAATCGAAGCTAACCTCCGTCGAGCCGATTTCAGGAGTACCCTTTTCCCATTTCCGGAGTTTTTCGGAGTGAATGCGATTCACGTAAAATAAAAATAACGTAGGACAATTTAAATCAAACCTTATTCTCATGTTTTCACATTCATTGAAATATCTTGTGAAAGAGATTCACGCAAAATCGATATAAAATGTAAAAAAAAAAAAAGTAGGACAATTGAAATCAGCCTGTTATGATCATGTTTTTACAGGAATTGAAATATCGTGTTTTTGCAAACTGTTGAAAAAGTACAGCATCATGAAAATAAGTTTATCTTTGCGTTAGGGTTCTTTTACGTGCGTTTTACAGTCGGTAATTCCACCATGTGTCGTCATCCTTTTGGAGACGGCTTCAACGCGGGATATTTCGTCGAATACGAACCAATAAACTGTTTGGGTTTCTAATGAGAAGTTTCATCCAAATTGCAGGCATATTGATAAAACTTACCAGTGCTGTGTACTCCTACTTCCTTTAGAACAACCCAGGAAATGATGGGATTTGTTTCAAAACAAAAGACTGGTGGTTGAATCAGCCTTAATAATACTTACTTCCCTTCTGAAAAAAGCCGAAAACGTAAAAGTTAAAGTGATAGAGGCTACCTACTTGTAATTTGGATGATTCATATTTCACTCTTGTTAGCGAATTCTTCTAGTTTACAGTCCAGTTGAACCAAGATGGTGGAAGCCGTAGTGATGGTGTCAATTTCTAGGCATTTAAATTGGAAATTTGGTACTTTTCCAGAATGGTTGCTTCAAAAAATGTTGGATTTCCAGAGTTTAGGAAGGTTGTCCTGGAGTTTGCGTCCGGAAATTCCAGAGTAGTTGGTAGCTCTGCTATTGAAATTGTGGTAATTGTCTTGTAGTATTTACGATTCTCGGCTCTAAAAGCAAGCCTTGTGATTGCAAAAATAATGATTTATCGTCTGAAATATTTCCAAGACAGGGATTTTTTTGTCACTGGGTCAAAGCAAGAAAATATTTTGATTAAAACAACAAAATAGGCTACTGACCGGTTGCTCTGCCTCCCTCGAAGTGTTCAATTCAATCAGCTCAGCACTCGGTCGCTTGGGGAAAAAAATTGGCAGTGTTCATGTAGGAGCAATTTTTAAGCATTTTACCATAAAACAACCTTAAACAGTTTTTGGCCTTTATTTATAATTTTTTGGGGGGGTTATTGTACAAAGAAAAGGACTATGGATTGCAACTGAGCCAAATCCAATGTGTTGAATTCCGTAAAGTACCCCCTGAAGTGATAGCGGTATCGGGAGCTAAAAAAGCGGCTTGGGCGCAAGACTAGATTTATTGGTGAGATTCCCCAAACTGCACAAAACCGGCGACATCCCCTTCGAGTCCCCCCCGCCGCGCGCGTTGCTACGGCAACAATCGGCACTCGAGCTAACCTTGCGCCTCCCATGAAAGGTCGCTAACGGCGTGAATCAGCAAAACGCTTGTCAACAGGCCGAGAAAACGCGCCGGTGTTTCCTTGAGAAAACCTGTCAGGGGGAATGGAAACCAAAACATTTCCGCCTTCAGGAGTCCAATTAGGCTCGCTCGCCGTCAATCAATTAGTCGGCCGTCGGATTCCGACCGGCGTCGACTCGGCTTGGCCTGAGGCCGGCTGGCCAACGCGATTCTGGGATTTTGCTTTCCCAATACTAACTCCATGAATAATGAACGCCACCATTGAAGATAGAGAAGGGGGAGGAGGTGGGGGGGAGGAGGAGTGGGGAGAGAGGAGGGGGAAGAGAGAGAAGAGGTCCTTGAGGAGCAACAGCATGATGGAGGACGCGGAGGGGAGGGCAACTTGTTAGTGTTCACTCATCAATTAGAGGCGAAATCAACAGGATGGAGAAGCGATGCGTCACGGGCAGGAAAGAGGTGTGTGTGTGCCACTTGCTTGTGTGTGTGTGTGTTTGGCGTGATTACAGAGAAGCCGGGAGGACGAGATGGAGAGAGGAGAAAGACCGGTTAAGGCGAGGGTGTCAAATTCGGTTTGCTTCCCAGGCCACCTTCATGCCAGCTGGATCAAGAAGTTATCTGACTGGTCGCGTTGACATTCGGTTGTTCAGTCCTCCCAGTCAAAACGGATGGGACGTCGGACGGCGCTGATGAAAGGGGAGGAGTTGAAGTGAATTGGGCAGCTGTCGATGGCAATAGCGAGTTCATTTTGCGTCACTTCTTTGGCATTTTAGGGTACTCGAAGGTCACTTTTGGGGAATTTTGAGGGATTTCTCAGGTTCTTCTTGGTCGTTTGTTGGTTTCTGCTGGTTTTGGGGTATTTTGGACAGCACTGATAAAAAGGAGAGGAGTTGAAGTGAATTGGGCAGCTGTCGATGGCAATAGCGAGTTCATTTTGCGTCACTTCTTTGGCATTTTAGGGTACTCGAAGGTTACTTTTGGGGAATTTTGAGGGATTTTCCAGGTGCTTCTTGGTCGTTTGTTGGTTTCTGCTGGTTTTGGGGTATTTCGGACGGCACTGATAAAAAGGAGAGGAGTTGAAGTGAATTGGGCAGCTGTCGATGTCAATAGCGAGTTCATTTTGCATCACTTATTTGGGATTTTAGGGTACGTGCGGGTCACTTTTAGGGAATGTTGAGGGATTTTTCAGGTGCTTTTTGGTCGTTTGTTGCTTTCTGCTGGTTTTGGGGTATTTCTACGTGGCTTTCTGTTGGGTTTTGGGGCTTTTGTAGGTTCCCTTCAATGAGCAAATGCTTATAGGAAAGCTGGAGTTCGCTAGTCTTTTGGTTGTTGTTGTCATTCTAAATTGGTTGAGCATTATTCGAACAAGTGTTTGTCAGCAACGTACGTATTCCTCCCCAAACGTCCCCTTTCGCGTGATTTGTTTCGACGGCCAGCCTCGTTTCCGACGATGACGACGGCGCGTTCGGCGGCGGATGGGATGATGGCCACGCAGACGCCGATGCGAGGCCCCGCGGGTCGCCGCAGCCTGTCATTGTCACCAAATGTGTTGACACTCCAAGAGGGAAGTGTTTTTGTCAGCGGCGAAAAAGAAAATCAGCCAGCGTGAGGTTCAAATGCTGTTTACGTTTCCTGTGAACAGAAGCTCTGTAGGCAGTCGCGTCTGTGCGTGAATGCACATGACGCTTTGCTTTTTTTGTTGTTGTCTTTTCTCCTCTTTAATTTTCGCAGCGGCTCCCTCGCTTGTTTTGCTTCTCGCAAACGTGACAACCTTGTTCGGCGAGGTGAGCAATTAGGAGTCAGGGATTTTTTTAACGGTGTCGCGACAAAATGTGCGTTATCTTAAAGATTGGCAGTATCAAACGTGACCTGTAGGGGCAGCGTAGGCAGATACGAGTGAGACTGGCGGATAAAACGGAATAAATGACAGTTTGGTTGTGATATTTTGGTCTGCCGTCGTAGAGGTCCCAACAAGAATACATAGAATAGTCGTTTTTTGGGGAATTTGTCACTGCAAAAAAAGGCAAATTATAGACACATTTGGTCATATAATAGCATTAGGTATTACCGTATTTTCGGACTATAAGTCGCACCTGAGTATAAGTCGCACCTGAGTATAAGTCGCACCCGAGTATAAGTCGCACTTGAGTATAAGTCGCACTTGAGTATAAGTCGCACCCGAGTATAAGTCGCACCCGAGTATAAGTCGCACCCGAGTATAAGTCGCACCCGAGTATAAGTCGCACCTGAGTATAAGTCACACTAGCCAAAGAATGCACAATGAAATGGGAAAAAATGTTTTGGGGGAGAAACATATGTTAGTGATGTAAGTGATAGTAAAATAGGGAATAGAGCACCTGTTAATGATGACATTAACTGTTTTTAGGATAACTATACCCTCACATAACATAGTTTTTGGTGGTAAGAGTGCAATTGAGTCGCAGGCAGGCGGTGTAGTGGTTCTTTTGCCCGACTTTGGTCTGGGAGGCGTGGGATTGATTCCCGCTCAGTGGCGGTTGTCTGTTTCTGTTTGTTCTGTGACTGACTGGCGATCAGTTTAGGGCGCCGTTCTCAGTCAGCTAGGGTCTGAGATTGAGGGTTCAATTCCTGTTTGCAGGTTCTCCCAACCCCCTGCATGGCTTTTTTTCAGCCGTAACTTTGACGTGGACTGCCACAAAAATGGGTTTAACACTGGTTTGTAAAGTTTTTCGATCTCCCCTCGATGGCGGGCAGTGGGATGGCGGGCGGGTGTAAAATGAGAGCGCCGTAAGATATCGTTTCCTGATTGATATGAGATATCGTTTCCGGATTGCTATCTTATATTTAATCACGTGTTAACAGAGAAGGCGAGGAGCAGATGAGGGGGAAGATAACTGACAAACAGAGGTAAGGGGGATAAAGAGAGAGAGAGAGAGAGGGAGAGAGAGTAGAGGGAGGGGCGGGGCTTAGCTGCCAAATGACGCCGGACTCCGCCAATCGGGAGCTGGCGCAGCCTCCGGCTGGACTCGCTCGTCCTGCCGTCGCCGCCCGCGCGCGCACACACGCGGGGGATGCGAGGAGGAAGGCAGCCGAGAACGGGGAGATGAGGGAAAAGACGCTCGGGACCGTCTGTGGTTTTTTTGGGGGGGGGACCAGCTTCACCGGGTAAGTTCTTTCCTGCCCCCGTGATCAAGTTTTACCACACGTGGGGATAAAATCGGGCTCGGGCAACTTGAGGCGGGAGGACGGTGGGCTGACTTTTCCCGTCGCCGAGACGAGCCCCGCGTGAAAACCGCAGTCGGCGTCCCGTGCGCGCCGGCCGGGCGTCAATTGCCGCGGGAAAACAAAGACGGAAAAGTGAGTGCTGCAGCCTCCCCCTGCAAAGGAGAGAACGCCTCAGTTCGCTTCGCGGCGCGGGTGCGGGCGGACGCCGCCGTACCCCCGTAATGTGGTCTTGGTTTGGATGTGCGTGGTTCAGTCGTGAGTCGGGAGTCTTGAGGACTTTGGGGATGGAGATTCTGATGGAGAGGAGATGGTGCAGATGCATTTTGGGTAAAGTACACCACCCTGTTTGAAAAGGAGGATTTTTGGGGATGGATGGATGGAACAGTACCAAAATGTTGATGTGAGCCATGATCAAATGGGGAGGGGCTAATGAGCATTCCTTCTTTTGCCCCTCCCAGTTGAAGTGGGTTGAGCAACTATAGACGTCAATGGCAATGGATTTTTAAAAAGGGGGTGGGGGGTGATGACTGGGGTTGGAAAATAATGGGATGGTTTTTTTTCAAGCTCCCCCTAGAGGTTGTGTGTGCACGGGCCTGAATGTCGGCCGATGTCTCGGGTTGGATCACCCGGTTGTGGCGGTTGTGAATCGAAATGGGAGATTTAAAAACTGCATAGATTTAAAAATTAAAATGACATTTTGATGAGAAATCTTATAATACAAAAAAATAACAATTGCAGTCAAAGAAATGGTCTGGTTTTTGCAATCTGCTCATATATTTTATAGATGTTGCGTTAGTTTTCTGGATCTGCATCATTGCATTATTGTGAATGTTTTATTGATCCTGCGAATAATTGCTTGATGATTGACCAGCGGTTGTTTAGATTATTGATCGGTCACTTTCACCATCAGAATGTAAATAATATTTGTGGGCACTCCTGCTGGCTATTTATGGATCGGGAATATTTCATGTTTGTTTTTCAATGGCGAGAAAATAGTGTGTGAATCATTCTTTAACTCGTTAGATGTCAACAGACTTCCAAGCGATTGGTCAAAATGGATTGGGCGTATATTGTCGTTAATGGAAGTGATTGAGTTACATTTTTCAGTATTAATCGCTCATTAAATGTGATGTAGAATCATTTGCTCAAAAGGAATCGAATTCAAGATTTGCTTCAATTACTCAGGGTTTGCCTTTTATAAACCTGGCGGGCTACCGGACTTTTCTTGTCTTGTCCTTGTGCTGCCAACCTCAAAATTCTGAATTATTTTTGTGGTTTATATTAAAATGCTGTTGGATAATCTCCCATACAAAAAAATTGACATCGCTCAAAGATAATCTGTTGAAATTATGACTCACAATTATCACTGTGTATCCTATTTTTTTAAGCTAATTATTTCCCGTCGTTTTATTGACAGCTTTAGGTCGGCTGCCCTGACAGAAACCCTCAATCTTTTTGTGCTAAAATAATCACGTGTGAATGATGTCACGTCTTCAAAGGCCACCCGGCTAATTAGCACGCCGTTCGTCTTGAAAGTCGAGGCGCGTACCGGCGCCAAAAAAGACGAGATGCCAAGGTGTTTTTGTCGGAACGATGGGAGGAGCTTTCTTCCTGCAGCCCTTTTTTTTAAGGGAAAACTCCATTTTTGGGGGAAGGAAGGACCTAGCGTAAAACTAGCCAGCGTAGGAATTGCCATAAATTCCAAGCATGCGGCGGTTATCCGTTTTCATTTGCCACAACGAGATCAAAGGTTTTAATCATGATGGAAAATCCACGATGGAGCGATGCTAGCACGTGTCCAAGCAGACGCTTTCATGTCTCGGCTCGCCAACGTTAGAACCGCGTCCTGTCGAGGGATTTCTAGCTTGGACGGCGATATGCGGGGGTTCATTTTTTTCTTCTTTGGAATTTCACAGGGTTCACGCTCCCGCGATTGCTGGTTATTAACAATCAGGCAGGATTGGCGCAGCGTGACCGTGACGGGCGGAATATTGTGTTCTGTGAATATATTTAACGTGAATGTAATGTTCTAGATGAAAGAATGGAGTGTCTTGTTTTACCAGGAATCAGAAAAGTGGAGGCCGAGCTTTTTCTCTTCTTTGTTTTGGACAAAAATATTCAATATTTTTATTGCGTCACTGCAACATCAGTTGTGAAATCCGATTTTTATTAGACGAGAGGTCGGCCATTTTTTTTTCTTTGGTTTAGGATGGACATGGGAAATTTACGCGGGTACGACATGTTAATATTGAGAGTTTATTGTTTAGGCCAGGGGTGCTAAAACTTATTTTGCTCAAAGATCTACTCTACACCCTTTTTTCCGGGCCAATCACAAAGCTCAGCAGTTATGTATGCTAATGATATACCTGATGTCAATAACGACCTTAAGTAATGAAGGCAGGTAGTAATCATGCTTGGACTCCCGATGGCGCTGTTTCCCAGCTCGGTTAAACATATAAAATCTAAAATTTTATTGGATTTTTTTACTGGATCAAATCTTACGGTCCTGCCGTCTACCCATAGTACCTTAGCAATCGACTGGTAGCTCGCGATCCACGTATTGAGCACCCCTAGTTCAGGCAGTAGTTATTGGAATAACTGTTAATAGGCTATGTTAACAGTTGTTTCTGTTTGTTGTTTATTTTTTGAAGGTAATTTGGCTATATTGTTGTTGTTAAAACCATAATTTCTCCACCTAAAAACGGGAAGACAGTTAGAGATCTGTGATTTTGACTATCATTGAAGTTTATTTTTACTTGTTTTAATCCCGCCAGAACTAGTTTCACATTTTTTTCTTAGTTACTCGAGTAAATGTAAGGCGTTGCTAGATGCTAGTTGCTAATCGCCTCTGCGAGTGACTCATGGGACCATCGGTTCAAAGCATCACTCAAATAACGGGTCGGGATAATGTGTCACGGGACCAGTTCGGCATTGGGTCAATGCGCCTCGGGACCAGTTCAGCGTTGGGTCAATACGCCTCGGGACCGGTGAACTGCGAGGTCATTACATCATTAGGTTGCTGTGTCTTCAGACCAGTCAAGTGTTGGTCCAGCCAGCGCCTCATTGGCTCGATGGTCTAGCGTGTTACTGGCGGATTTCATCATGGCAACAACGCATAAAGGCCCAATGCACCATTGCCCAATGGGTTTTAAGACCACTACGCTATTGGGTTATGACTGGTTCGATGCGTCAGGGGACCAATACATCATTTGGTCAATGTGTCTTTCAATTCATGCATCAGTGGCGTGGAATACTCAAGAGTCTTATCTGGAGATGGCGTTTTGCAATGCTAAGGCTATGTAGAGTTTGAGTCCAATTTGTGTGGCAATATTCGAGAAATTATATTTTTAGATTTGAAGTTTTTCATACTTCGTTTTGACTCAAAAATGGGTCAAGTGAGTCCCAGTTGCTGGACAAGCATTTTCGAAAATTCAAAGACTCATCACTACAATGACTAGCAATGCTAATGCTAAGTAGCGCTGGAGCCCGGCTGCTGTGCAGATCATACGTTTTGGAAAAATCAAATGACTTGAGACTTAAAACTGCTGAAATCGGACAAGTTTTGCTCGGATCTGGTTCGTGCGCACTTGGAGGGAGTGCTGGAGCACCTGCCAAGAATTTCCAATTTGACGTCCAATCCACTTGGATTGGGACAGGCGAATGAGCCAATGTCTCTTTATTGTCTTGCTATCAGTTTTTTGTTTGATGCTACATGTGACGGTTTTAACATGAGACGTATGCCCTATTTTTTTTAGTTTTTTTTTATTGTGCACCTTTTTCAAAGTAGCACAACGCACCACATGAATTGTTCATATCCTATTAGGTGAGCCTGTCTTTTTTGTCTCTCAAGCGCGTTGCATTTGCTGCCTTTTAAATAGCCCTTAAAGGATCCGCCGTCATTATGTAATCGGAGCACATCCCCGCTCGCCGTTCTGGGACGAGAAAACGTGTCGGGATGGCGAGCGGCTGCCATGCGGGTTTTTGTCGGATCCGCCAGCTCATCCAGTGAAAGCCAACTATTACATTGCTCATTTTCATGATGACTTGCGTCTTTTATTTCCTTTTTTAAAGCTCCAACAAATTGGATTGTTTGCTGGTGTCGTCCCAGTGCAGCAGTAGGAGAAAATTGCCTTTGTCAAGAAATCATTTTGAGATGAAAATTATCATTTGGAAATATCAATAAGTCTGTATGTCGGTGGAGGAGTGATTAGCGCGTTGGCTTGACGGTTCTGGAGCGGAGGGTTCGATCCCATGTTGTTCGGGTACACTGAAACATGCATGCTAGGCTAATTGTACACTAAGTTGTCCCTAGATATGATTGATATTCGTTGTTTGTCACCGTGTGCCCTGCGATTGGCTGGCCACCGATTCAGGGTGTCCCCCGCCTGGTACCTATGGTAACCTGGGATAGGCTTCAGCACCTCCTGCGACTTTTGTGAGGATAAACGGTTCAGAAAATGAAAGTATATCTTTTAAGGATGTCCCAACGGTGTATTTTTGCATGTGAGTGGAGTCGCCTGATTTTGTGGATCTGCCGATAAGATGGCACATTTAAATGTTATTAGCAAAACCAATGTTCTTTGCAAATAAATCGTGCGGCACAAAGCGAATTTGACAACAAATTACGTTGGATTTTTTTGGCTCTCATAAAGAAACTAAAAAAATAGTCCAATGTGATGATTTGAGGTCTCTCAATGGTTATTTTCTTGACATGATTTTCTCTCTTTCATCTGCAAAGTTGGCTTCGCCATAATATAAATATTCTATAGTTGAAAATGTATTGTCTATGTACTTTTTGCAATATACCTTATTTGAATTTATATAAGAAATAATGCAATATGGTAGTACGCTCTCACGAATTTTCAATTGTCACTGGACATTTTCCCATTGGTTCACCAACGCAAATATTGCTCAATTGCTGCCACCCCCGTACTGTCAAACTTCATTGGACATCTACCACTGTCCAGCCAACATCCCTAAAAATCGATTTTTAAAACCCCCATCTTTTCTTTTCACCCGATCGGACCCGATTAGTTCCATGAATGAATGAATGAATCCACCATCTTCTTCTTCTATAGCATAAAGTAGATTCCATTCCTCATCAGAATGCAAGAAACGTTTGTCATCCAAACAAGCCGACTCCCCCCGGAAACCGGCGCAATCGTCATTATTCCGGAATGTTTTGCTCCGACACGAGGACGGCTTCTCTTTGATTCCGACTCGTTAGTTCTCAATTCACGTTGCCGTCGCGAGGCCTTTTCCCCTCTGTTTATTCCCCCGGCGCGCCGTGCGTACGTACGCTAGCGCGTCCGATACTTTGATTCCGCGACAACCGTGTTTATCCCTTGTCAGTCGGTTAGCGTCGTCGTTTTCTGACAACGAAGAGATCACCGTGTAGGTTGAGGGAAATTGTTCAATTTCTTCTAATTGGCCCGACGGCTACCAGTTTAATTTGCCGTCGCCACACGGGTGCGGAAGAACCGGCGTCGGCGTCAGGGTCATTTGAAAGGAATGCCAAGCGCGACAAGAGACGAGTGGCCCCACCTCCCTCGCTCTCGTCATCTCCGTCACCATCCTCGCCCTCTTCCGAATGAGTCCATCGCCCCGTCCTTCTCCGACGCCTCGTCGCGGATATCCGGCCGCGCTCCAATTACGGCGCCTCGGCTCACCGTAGCGTGGCGAGTCGATCGGGCTGCGCTGGAGTCGGCCATTTCTCCCACTCTCGCCTATTAGGTTCATATCACGCCCTGTGTTTTATCTCCCCAAAGTTTAATCGTTTAGAAATAATTCAGGACTAAACTCTGACCCCAGCAACGTTCACTTGAAGGTTTCCATCCCTAAATTTCTTTAAAAACGCTATAGAACCAGACCAGAAACAGCTTAAGAATAAAAAAAGGACCACAATCGAATCTAGACAAACCCCGAAATTAACGATGTCCAGATCAAAAAGACAAAGACGGAATCTTTTGGGAATGGAGCCCAAATCCAGAGCAAATATTTTTCTAGAACCAAGAATCTTCAACTCTAAGACCTGATTTTCTACTTTGGCTATAATTTGAGTAAATTATTCCTCATTTCTGCTTTCCCGCATTTCCCATTCCTCACTATTTGGTACCGTGCTGTAATTAACGCCGCACGGCGAGCGACGGCGGAAGCTAACGTGGGACATTTGGCTCCCAAAAGTTTGTTGTGCCGCAACCTCCCGAGACGTGGCAAGTAGGTCACGAGTTGTGTGCACAGCTACTGGAAAAAAATCAAATAAATGCAGCCGTTACGCTACATACTCGTACGCACGGGTTTATTTGTTTGCAAATGAGCTTCGGTGACAACTTCCACAAAGTTGATCCTGATAAAAGAGCTTTCCTGCTCGCTAAGTACAATTTATATTTAGCAAAAAGTCTAACTCACGTACTTGTTGGGGGGAGATAGAGTTTTAAAATAAATGAAATTGAAAATTCATGTTCGGAAATTAGTTTAAGCTTCAAAATAATGTGTTGGAATTGAAATCGGAGGTTAAAATGTAGGATTTATATGTACGATTCAAATTCAAATTAAATGGAGATTTGAGTCATTATTTTTGGAATCAAATTACTTAAGCTTGCAAAAATTTGGTTCGAAAGCTAAGGTTTAAATGTTTAAAAAATTGGACAAGGTTGGCTTTTAAGATGTGTTTTATCGGCATTCAAAATCAGATTTTCAGGCAAAATGAGGTTCTTAATTAAGGGTTTAGAGAACTTGTTAACCCTGAGAGTGGCCTGATGGCGTTTTGGAGCACTAGCCGTCCAATCCAACAGCTGACACTCGAAACCTCGTCTGGACCGATTAGCGCTAATCTGCGTTTAAAAACCTGCTCCTCTCGCTCCGATTACAGCGCCGACATGAACGGATCCTCCACGCAAATCCGGCATTTTCTTTGAATTCATCTTGTAAATGCAGATTTGAATAAACTAAAGTCTACGTGTTCGTCATGTTTAAAGACTGTTTTTTTTTCCCAGAATCAAAATAAAATAAATTGTTTGGCTTGGCCTGCAATTTACAATCAAGTGTGACATATATGTATTATTATTTTCTCACCACTTATGGCTCCGGTTTTCTGAAAAAACTGCGTTACGACTCGGGTGTGACGTCGAGCGTGGAACGTAGGTATAGGACCCAAATGCAGGGAAGCAGTCAAGGACCTGGAAAGAGGGCTCTCACAAAACTTTAATTATACTTAAGGGCAGGAATCTTCAGAAAATAACAAGGACTTGGCATCAAATAGCAAAATTAAACCTGCGGTGGAAAGACTAGGTATGGAAACCTGACATGAATTAAACCAGGTGGACGATCCAACAATGACTAACAAACACACGGGGTTTCGTAGACAGACAATGGCTGATTATCAAGTGCTGGTTACAAGAGGAAAGGAAGCCCTTAGGGACACGAGGTGTAAAGCAAAGTGTTATGCTAAATCTATTTAGCCTGTTTGTCTCCATTTTACTATTGTTACTTTCAGGTAAGTTTGTTCTCTGTTTCTGATGAAATCAAAAATTGCCCTCCCAAATTGGCGACCCCAGTGCGATTTTTGGTGGTAAAAATGTGTTAACTAGCGTACCGAGCGCTAATCCCTCATTTGGTGTTTTCCCTCCTTTAGGATATCCGCCATGTCATCTGGGATTAACCTCCACCGCGACTAGAATCGGCCACGTCATTGGGGGAAACTTCCATAATGTAAAAGAAAGCACCCGGGTTCTCGGGACCATGACCTCCCCTGGATTTACCGGGACCGCTCTCCTCCCGCCGCCGGGGATTTAAAGCCAGAGTCGGGCAGCGGTGGCGGCTGCCAGGAAATTACGGATCGTTTTACGACACGGCGCCATGAGGATAGCCGGCAGCGGCGGCGGCGGGCTCTGCCCCGTCCTCTTGTGCCTCTGCTTCATCCGGGGGGTCCACGGGGCCAGCCACCACCCGCCCGCCAGGGCCCCGGCCCGCAACCCCGCCAGGAACCAGAGTAACGGGGAGACGGAGGTGCACCACAGGCCCAAACGCGGCTGGATTTGGAACCAATTCTTTGTTTTAGAAGAACACATGGGGACGGAGGAGCAGTACGTCGGAAAGGTAAGAAACATTCAATTGAATTGAATTTGATGCTTTTATTGTCATTATACAAGCATCAAGTGATTTAAAGCTTCCCTGCCAAGTGCACCAATAACAAAAACAAACAGACAAATAAATAATAACAATAAGTAATCAATGAATAATGTATAATAATCTAAAATGTCTTTTTCTGTGTCTGTATTCTCTTGCTACTGTGACAATGAAATTTCCCAAATACGGGATGAATAGTTATCTAATCTAATCCAATCTAATAAATATAAAAGTAGTCAATCTAATAAGTAGTCACAATATAAACAAGTAGTGAAGTGCACAAATAACAACAACAAACTAATTAATAATCAATAAATAATAGCAATAACTCATCAACAAATAATCGATAAACAATAACTAATAAAAAAGACCAATAAATAATCACATAAATAAGTAATAATTAAAAAAGTAGTCAACATATAATAAGTAGTCACAACATAAATAAGTAGGCAAATGCACAAATAACAACAACAAACAGACAAATAATCATCAATGAATAGTAACAATAACTAATCAACAAATAATCGATTTACAATAACTAATAAAAAATGACCAATAAATAATCACATAAATAAGTAATAATTAAATAAGTAGTCAACAAATAATAATTTGTCACAACATAAATAAGTAGGCAAATGCACAAATAACAACAACAAACAGACAAATAATTATCAATAAATAGTAACAATAACTAATCAATAAATAAGTAGTCAACAGAATAACTTGTCACAACATAAATAAGTAGGGAAGTGCCAAATAACAACACGTAAACAGCTAAATAATAAATAAATCATAATAATAAAGAAGTAATCAATAAATAAGTAATATATGAATAAGTAGTCAACATAATAAATAAGTAGTAGTCAACATAAGTAGTGAAAATTGAATAAGTACCTAAATAAGTAGGTACAAAAACCAAATTGCGGTTACCAAATTATTTAATTATCTAATTAATTTTGACCCATTTCAATCTCTGCAAGGGATCTGTTACGTCATGAGTTTGATAGCCCCGCCTCTCCTATTTCTTGTGCCTATCACCAGCTCCAGATTAGACACGGTCCCTCGCCAGACAACAATTCTAAATAATTTTGCAGCCCGAAGGGTTCGCTTTCGCTGACGCCCCTCATTTGGGGCCACGCGGTAGCCCCGAGCCGCCGCGCTCGCGAAAAGAGCAACGTCAGCCTCCCTCGCCTCTTCTGATGTGGAAATAGAGCTCCGCCATGGCGTTAGTCTTGCCGTCATTAGGCCGCCTGGCAGAACGCGCCCGCCCTAATGTATTCCTTGTGATTAACTCCACGTGGAGCTTCCTGGAACCAAACCAGGAGGGCTCTCGACGGGAGGCCGAGCCGTCGGTCCTAATGTTTCGACGGCGGGGAGCCGGTTAAGTCCTCTTCCTTTTCGCAGATTGCCCGCCCGTCTCTCCCCGAATGTGAAAATGTCTTTCTCCGCCGCGCTGATCATTATTGGAGGCATTCGAGCGCGGGTTAATCCCCTCGACCGCGCTCCCGGAGCCGCAACGTTAGCATACCGACTGCACATACCTGGGTATCCTAGCTCGCTTTGGGAGCGGTGAAGAAGGAAAGAGCGAAAAGATTGCGGAGATCACTTTCCGCCTCAAAAGTCGCTTGATTGAATGCGAGGTTGAGGCATGTTTTGCTAACGTTACGTGAAGCACCGGTGCACTCCAAACAGATCCAATTTACTACGCCGCCCGTAACTTTGAACCGCGTAATCCCATGAAAGAGGAATATTTGGCAAGCGGCGAGGAGTAAGGATAAGGCGCCTAAAAATGGAAGACTACCCAAAAACAAAGCATGCATCAACTTCCTGTTCTTCGTTAGCTTTCTGTCTTAACAGCCTGTTTGCTTTCTTGATTCCTTTCTTGTTTGTTTTGGGCTAACTTTCTCCTTCCCGTTCATTTTAGGGCATTTCTTGAATGAAAGATCACGGGAGCTTCTTTCCTTAGAAAAAATAACAGGAAATGCAATAGCTGAGCTTACCCACGTATTGATTGTGGGTAATGAAGTTTTATTCTGAGAAAGGGTGCCATTGCCTATGGGTGTTGTGTGCACGAGTATACTTCATTACCCAGAAAGCCCTCTTTTTGCCCGCGCATGTGCGTTGTGCGTTTCCTGGTCGAAACTGGTCTGAATAAATCTTTCAGTCCTCGTAGATATAGTAGTTATACACGAAAGAGATGCGGCAAAAAAGGCAGTGCGCTACAATGATAAACACCCTCTCATGTCCTGTCATGGCCACCTGGCTTGGTCGCATCTCAAAATTGTAATCGTATCGCGAGCGAATTATCTATTATATAAATTTTCGTCGTACCACTAGCATGTTGTATGACGAGCATGTTGTATCACGAGGTACCACTGTACAAGTTTTGTGGGTGCTCTATGTGCCATTCGTAGGCATTGAAATGTTTCGTAAATCTTCGTTTCTTTCGCCAAGTATTTGTGATTGTGAGGCCTTCGTTTGTGCGCTTTTCATGTGTTAATGATGCGAATTAGAAGAAAACAGAAGGCAAGTTTAAAGTTTTCTAGCTTTTGTTGGCATTGCAGTGATGTAAGACTTGCAAGGATTGTAGTTCCGCACTTGCTGAGTCAGAAGTACAGCGGCCACCTTTGTTTTTTTTTCTCTGCGCTGTGTGCCTGGACAAGCTGGTTCTGTAACCGGCATGGCGGTGGTGACTCAGTCCCAACTGCGCTTCCCAAGAACACCCACGCTTTTCCAGACTCGCTTGCGCAAGTCGGGGGGAGTCTGCATGTCGACCCCGATGTCAGTCGAGCGAGGTAAATTGGAGGCAGATTCCCATTTGAACCAATAATCTCATTCAAAAATAGACGGGCTGGAAATTCAGACACGGTTCAGACCATCATCGAGGGGCCCGCTAATTAATTGACTTTTCTGTCAAGAGGATGGATGGCGCAGAAATGACATTCCGAGCACGGAATCGATTAACCGCGAGCGGCGAGGGGAGGGGCTAACGTCGTTTGAATCGCAACTTGTTTTCCGCACTTTCACAAAGGCGTTTGAAGTCGGCACGAGTGGGAGGCCGATATCGCCGATCCCATCGGGCGAACGGCGTTAGGTTGACATTCTAATGCGGGGGCGCTTTGATGGAGTCGCTCTAGTAAAGCGACGGCGCGGAACTCCCGCGGCGTGGACGGCGATAAGCGCCAATGTGGACCAGGATCTGACGCGCTTGATAAACTATCCACCGTCTCCATTATATGTATACGTATGTGTGTATATATATATATATATATATATATATATATATATATATATATATATATATATATATATATACATACATATATACTATATATATATTTATTTATATCAAGCGGAGAACTATTTTCACAGTGAGTACAGTATTTAAAGTATTTACATTTTTATATTTAGATATTAATACATTAGTCTTTTTATATATCCTTATAGCTGTAATATTTAATACATATACAGTTTTTGATCATTTTACTTGTGTACCTGTATTTCTGTATAGGCACGAAAACATGTATTGTCGTAGTTATAATACATATATATATACACATATACATATATACACATACATATATACACATATACACATACATATATACACACATATATACACATACATATATACACATACATATATACACATACATATATACACATATACATATATACACATACATATGTACACATATACATATATACACATACATATGTACACATATACATATATACACATTTTATATATATATATATATATATATATATATATATGTATAAGGGTGAGAATACAGACAGGATAAGACATTTTAGACATAAGTAGGTAATAAATAAGTTAATAAATAAATAAATAAGCGTGTTACTGAAATAAATATATATACATATATATAAATATACATAGACTTACATACACATAGATGCACATGAATACATATGGTTGGTCTTAACATATATACATACACATAGATACATAGACATATACATACATATCCAAATATATATACGAATATAAAATCTATATGTTTGAGTATATGTTTCAATGTGTGTATATATATATATATAAGCCATATGCTATATTGATTCCTGCTCTTTGGCTAAAAGGCGCAAAATTGAACAGCTCATCCCTGCAAGAGAAAACATTGCGGAATCCATTTGATCCGCGCCTTTCCATATACGCGGCCTCCAGATGCTTTGCGCAAATAAGAAAGAAAAAAACATTTAATTAGATGCGCCAGGGCTGATGGTTGGCGCTCTAAGTGGCCAGCGGGGCAGGAGGACCCTCAATTAGCCTAAGATTTGTTACGCCGCACAGCCAAACGTGCTCATGTTTGTTTTCCAATCTTCGCCAAGGATTTTGCCGCTTTTGTTTGTCGGGATTCCGCCCAAACGCCTTGGGTCGTCTCCACGTCACGTTGCGGTTTGAAAATCCTGCGTATGTAGAGATTTTTGTAAACGGGCCAAATTACCCACCTCGTTTTTTTGGCTTAGCATATGGCGAAAGTCTTAGCAGGAGGGTGGTGGAACGGTACTCGGACGTTTGGTCCCCGGACGTTTGGTCCCCGGACGTTTGGTCGACCGGACGTTTGGTCGACCGGACGTTTGGTCGGCCGGACGTTTGGTCGACCGGACGTTTGGTCGACCGGACGTATGGTCGACCGGACGTTTGGTCGAACGGGTTCGCGAGTCCCGAGGTTTGAGTCACGAGACTTTCATTTGTTTAACCCTAACCCTATTCACTCAATGTTAAATAATAGTCATTAAATCCCTATTCACCCAATGTTAAAATCGATCAATTGCATGCTAACCCGTTCTACCAAACGTCCGTTCTACCAAACGTCCATTCTACCAAACGTCCGTTCTACCAAACGTCCGTTCTACTAAACGTCTGGTCGACCAAACCTCCAGAGACCAAACGTCCGGGGACCAAACGGCTTTCAACGAAACGTCCAGTCACTGCTGGAACGCCACGCCGTCGGACGTCCATCACCGTCAAGCGCTCCAAACCTGTTACCGATTCACGGATCTGTTTGACAGAATGGTGTTTAGGCATTAAATACAAAAGGGGAAGTCCTCGTTAGCGAATGCGGCAAGTCCTGCCTTCCCATTCTCTTTGTTCTCGTCGTCAAAAATGCAGCGATTGGCTTTCTTGTTCTGAAGAAGCTCAAAGGTGGACCAAGATTGGCTGCCACTCGGCGCCCAGCGGAGAATTTTGACAAGGCAAAAAAATCCATAGTGGCTCCGCCTCGTCCTGACATTTACATACTTGCGTCGTCTTCTCGTGTTGTCTTTCGGGCCGCTGCGTCACCCCCTTGCGCGCGACGTGACAGTTGCCTGATTCTGTCACGGCGCCGCACGATCTCAGACGTATGAATAAAACATGGTCGTCACTGCGGTTCTCCGCCCAGAGAACAAGAGGAAGGACGCGACCCGTCCGGGCCGGTGGCGACCGCTCCGTCCTATCGGATGAAGCCTTTACCTTTGGTTGAGAAGTTTTCTGGCAAAAAAAGTTTATTTGAAATTGTTGTTTTCCAGTCAATATTTCCTTTTATCTTTTAATTATTATTTTTTCCGTGTGAGTAAAGAAAGGCAGTCGATATATTTGAAGAAAAGAAATTTGTAACTGTTGTTAATCTACTTTAAATGTGAAAAGTGGAAATCATGATTAAGTCGTAAGTCTACTTACATAATTATTTGGTTCCAGAACTTTTCTCGTAACTTGGATTTTTGGTAAGGAGAGCAGTACTTTATATGTAAATTCTGTCATTTGTTTAACGGTCTTTAAAAAAAACATTGAAATCCTATTTGGGCAGGCGTACAATAAAGAGGAAGCTAATATTAGCATAATAAACATAAATACACATCTAAACAACTTCAAAACAAATTAGCATGAAATAGAACTCCAAAGGACTAACAGTCCCTTATTAGTCGTTATTCGGTTTTATTAGTTATTTTTTAATTCATGTTTAAAATGCTTTTTTGATTTAAAAAAATCTTATTTTTGTTAAAAAATGATTTAATGGATAACAAAAATAATCTCTATTCTATATATCTACAATCTCCATTTAAATTTTCGCAAAGAACGCACTTCGAGGGCCGAGGAAAATGAGGGGGCGGGCCAGATCTGGCCCTTGGGCCGCCTTTTCGACACCTGCGCCTAAATTCCCAAAAGACAAAAAATGAAATCTCGGCTGTCATTCAAACCGTGACATTCAGTTTTAAAAAAATCAAATGACAATTCTCACAATGATGGCTAAAATGGAGTTTCACTTTGGTAGAAGTCTTCCTCCTTTTGTAGCGTCTTCCAGTCGTCAGGCGTCATTTCCCAAACGCGTTCGCCCTCCCGGAAAGGTGTCAACGGGGATTACGGGACACCTCGCGGGGCTTAAAAATGTTCTTGACAGAACGGACGCCTGGCTTCTTTCCCGCCGGTCCCTCCTCGGTGACGGCCCACTGAGCCACGATAATCAAGTGCGCCCGACATGGCCCGAGTGGGACACAGACTTTTTTCCCTCAATGTGCGGAGACGTAAACTGGCTCCGCTGGACTGACACCGCGTGTCCGAGCACCCGGTTCCAGTTTAGCGCCTATTTGCGATGCGGTATTTTTCAAAAGAGAAAATGAAACTGGGATGCATCAGTCACGGTGTCAACCATAATCAAGAAGAATACAAATGGGAAGCGTGGTTGAGAAGTCAAATCCATCTTCCTGTTGATTTTAGGCCCCGCCTGGTTTTGTTTTAGGTCCCAGGTGTCCAAGTGACGGTCGTTATCGTGGAGAAGAATACGAATGTTATGCTTCTTGGTTGGTTTAAGACTACATTTTTCCGTATTTTTGTCTAGAAATGTCAAACCCAATCTGGTTGGTCATCCAGCGTAGTTTCCTGCTAACTTCCTGTCGATTTTGGGTCACTTCCTTTTGATTTTAGTCGTTTTTGGATAACCTTTGGTGTGTTTTGGTGATTTATTGGGTTGGATAATTTTATTCATCCCGTATTGGGGAAATTTTGTTGTCACAGTAGCAAGAGGGTGAGAATGCAGAATAGGAAAGGCATTTTAGACATAAATAGATAGGTAATAAGTAAGTTAATAAATAAATACATGAATAAATATATAAATAAATAAGCGTCTTGCTGAAATATATATATATACATATACACACATATATATACATATACACATACATATATATACATATACATATACACATACATATATATACATATACACACATATATATAAGCACATATATACATGCATACACATAGATGTACATGCATGCATACGGTAGGTCTTAACACTCAGCCATTTGTTTTGTTAAAGAGCCTGACAGCTGATGGGAGGGGATGTTTTCTATGTACCTTAGTCACTTCCTGGCTTTTGGTTTTACGTTTTGTTGTCTTCTGTCCACTCTAACCTAGACCTGAAACCTCAATCTCGAGATTCAACCCGGAATGCTACCCACTAAAGCCTTAGCCCAGTCGCGTGTTAGCAAAGCAGCACGCCCCACCGCGCCGCATTCGTGGCTTTGCCGCCATGCCGCTCCCTCGAGCGCCTGATAAAATTACGAGGTGGCTTTCCCGACGGGGCCGATCTCTTTAAGTCCCCTCGAAACGTATCGCCTGCCGGCCGCCAGCTGCTCTGCATCGCTCAGATCCTTCAAGTCGCACGCGGAGGGACACAAAGTCCACGCTAAGCTTTGTTTCGCCTTTCTTCCGGGGGAGGTCATACGTCACTTTTAAGACAGGAGAGACCTCGAGGCCCTAGCTAGCCATCGGTTCACGCCATTTGGCCGAGAAATCGGTCGTTCAAAACAGCCGGCGGCTTGATTGATGCCGTTGCATTGAAGACGTGGGTTTTGTTTCATATTCTTAGCTGAGCGCCCGTGTAATTTTCTGCTTGAGCAAAAGTAATCATCGCACCGTGCGGCCAAACGGGATTTGAAATAATGCGACAGAAAGTTAGCCGCCGCTCCGTTTTGCTTTCAGCTGTGATTAAGGACGTAAATAAGAACTGCCAGGTCAGGCAGCCTCAAAGCTTTTGAGGAACCGCGTGAGAGCTCTTGATGGCTGCCTGGTGCTAATGACTAGCCATAATGACTCATGCTAATGGTGAGTTTTAATGTTCGAGTGTCCTAAATTACTCGGATTGGGCAGAATTTTGGCAAACTGTGGATTTTCTTATTTGGAAATTGAAGTTTTGACATGCTAGTTAAACTCTTAGAAATAATACAAGACATTACGCCACTTAAAATGTGGCACCAGTAGCATTAGCTCAGTTGCTATTGGACATTGAACAAAATGGACAATATGCTCCGGTTCCAGACAGGAGACAAGACCCGCTATATTGCTAAATTCGACGTCTTTTATAGGCTGAGCACAGTACAGTGAAAACACAAAGGACATCTGCATTCTCTTTCGTCATCGTTTTGGCCAAAAAAACTTGTCTGGACATCTTTCTTTTGATAGGTCAGCCCGACCCCTACTCGCATAAATATAGGATGCTATCTGCGACTCACGGGTACCACACTATTCCACAATATTTTATTCAAATCAAAATACAAACCGTCCCAAGGTCGTGAGACCAGATTATTCGTTAATCCTAGCCAATTGGAAGCCAGCAGGGTTTTTGGGAGACAGCCAATAGGAGAGGATCTACATCATAAATGAAAATTCAGTATGTGTATTTATTTGTTTCAGATTTCACATTTTGTAACTTGGAATTTCTTTCGTAACTAGAGACAAAATGTTCCCGTTTCGTAACCCGAGACACCCGAGACCTTCGTAAGTCAAGTTAGCACCGTATTTTCTCTCGTGACGAATGGAAATCAAACAAAACCCCGCAGCCAGAAAGTTTGCCCCTCCTCCCCGCTCAGCATTTCAATGTGAAATCTTCCCCAACATGCACGGTTTGTTTTCCCGTCCCGGTGGCTCTTTTGGCGCTCCTCCGCGCACCTCCGTCTCATCCCTAACGAGCTCCACGCGAGTCTTTGGAGGGCCCGGAAGATAAACATTGGTGCGGCCGCATAAATTATTCATTCAAACTTGAGGCTTCCCCTCTCTTTGAAAGGCACTTAGAAGCGTGGAGAGGGGAAGGAAGGCGAGGAAAAACAAGCGAAATGGCTTGACGGAGGGGCCAGACCAGACCATAATTACCACTCGGGCTGCCGGGTGGGCTCGTTTCCGTACCAGACGACCCTGCCGAGTCGCAATCGCCGGCACGCCGCCTCGGAAATAAATGAAACGATCAAGGGCTCAGAGTCGGGAATCCGCCGGGCGCCTCGCTGACCGTCTTCCGTGGAATGTACGACTCGGGGCGTCAAAAAAAGCCCCAAAAATTAGCATACCTTCTTTGAAAATGAGATCATAAAAATGGAGAACTTTTACGATTACTAACTAGAAATGTGCCAGATACGATTGGGCGATGGTAAATGGTGCCTGAAAAGGTCAGAATCAGTTGAAAAAGATTGTGTCTTTCTCTGTTTTTAAGTGGGAACTCATTAGCTGCCTTGATATTAAATCCATTTTGACTGGAAGGACTGGCAGCGTTCGAATGATCGGAAATCTAACGTGATCACTTGAAATGGATTGAGCAAATCAGGTGTCTCCAACTTGACTCCTGTGCAAAAAATCTGGGTAACGTAGCTGTATTTTGTTTGTTTAAAATTCGGGTCGATCCCGGTTCAAAACTGGGGGCCTCACGTGGCCCACGGGCCACACTTTGCCCCGCCCTGCCGGCGTCCCTGTTTAGAGAATAAATGCGTTAATCCTCTCGGTGTCAATTATCGCCCGACTTCTCATTAAAAAGCTCCCCGACAGAATTCCCTCGCGGTTCTTCTTTGAGTGCGAGAGCGGAGTACGAGGCGCCGCGTTGCCTGAGCTAGACGTCGGCGGAATAATTCAGCGAGAAGACGGCGCGGGGCGCCGCCGAGTTGACAAAAAAGCAAAGAGGCCCACCACGATTCACGCTAGCTCATTTAAATGTTTGCCGATACGCGGGACGATCTTATTTTTACCGTGCGAAAACAGTTTTGTGACAAAGACAATTGACGACAATTCATTTGTTCGATGGGTTCAAATATTGACACGAGTCGGCCAATGGGTTTGAAGAAAGACAATTCGCCAGACAGTTTGTCTCGGTATCCATTAACTACCCGCACAATCCAATTTAATCCAAATCCTTCACGTCGAGCTTTCTTGGCAAAAATATTGTTCTGAAACTTCGGGAATGAAAGTCCTTGTGGGATTTTGAAACAGCATCAAAATCCGCCGTCTCGCGGAAAAGACCAGGACAGCCGCGACTCTCGTTCATCAGTAAACGTCCCCCACGTCGGCCATTACAAAGACTGCATTCATCTTCATGCAGGGCGATAGCAGCGTCAATCGATTTTGCCGGAGTGTGTCGATAAATATGAACCGGAGTGCTGCTAGGTGTCCTTAGCTAAAAGCAATCTCAGTCAATACCGTGGGCTTATGTGAAAAAGTGCCGGCGAAGGACTTTTAAAGAAAATTGAGTGTAGGAACTGTAATTGGATGCGGTCCAATGATGCATCCGAGGATTCACTTGTAATCTAGCGCCTCAAAACTATCAAAACCCTCTTGATCCCTGTTTGTTTCATGGCTGAGTCGGAGTCTATCCTCGCAGTGACGGACACTGTGCTGGTTGTCAATCACAAAGTGCGGGGTGTCCTCCGGTGGCGACCGAGTTTCGGCGACGCAAGTCGGATTTCTGCGTTAAGGTCGGAATTTACGTCAAAATACTGCGTTGAAAAGAAGTCAGATGTGTTCAAATGAGAATATGAAGATTTTTTGGAATGTGGGAGTTAACCAGAGCACCTGGAGGAAACCCACGCAAGCCCGAGGAGAACATGCAAACTCCACACAGATGGGATGGACCGACCTGGACGTCCTAAAGTTCAAACGAGACTTCTTCTGCATGTAACAATCCAAAAAAAAGGGCGGGGCCTCACCAAGATTGTCGGTTTAGAACCAGGAAGAACACATTTGAACAAATTCAAACCACACTCTCCTCTTCTCTTCCAGCTTCACTCCAACTCTGACAAAGGTGACGGAACGGTGCGCTACATCCTGAGCGGCGAGGGCGCCGGAACCATCTTCCTGATCAACGAAGTGACGGGGGACATCCACGCCACCAGGAGTCTGGACCGTGAGAAGAAGTCGCACTACGTGCTTCACGCTCAGGCTCTGGACCGCCACACGGAGGAGGCGCTGGAACCAAAGTCGGAATTCATCATCAAGGTCCAGGATATCAACGACAACGCGCCGCAGTTTCCCGAAGGACCCTTCGTGGCCACCGTGCCCGAAATGTCCGACGTGGGTAAGTGACTCCGGAACCGAGTACTGACATGATTTTTCAACTGGTTTTCGCGTGTGTGACTTAATGGACGGGGTGACAAATTGGAAGACTGATAGGCGAAACAAGTGGGCGGTACTATCCCTTACCTCGTTTTGATTGTGCGGTCTGAATTGAATTGAATGCTTTAATTGACATTATATAAGAATAATGAGATAATAATAATCAATAATCAATACATGGTAATAGATCAATAAGTGGTCAACATAATAAATAAGTAGTATGTGTAGTAGTAATAAGTCTTGATTAGGTCCTAGGTTCAGAACTCGAGTTGAGTATGGTGACAGCCCTTGGGAAGAAACTGTCCATGAGTCTGTTGGTCTTGGCTGTTATGGCTCTGTAGCGCCTTCCAGAGGGCATCAGGTTGAAGTGGTGGAAGCCGGGATCTTTGTTGTCATTTATGATGACCTCTGCCCTTCTAAGGCACTGGGATTTGTAGATGCTGGACAGGGTAGGTAGGGGGCAGTTGATGGTGCCTTTGTTGTAGATTGTATTTTCTCAGTTTTAAAAACCTGATTAAAGTGTGTTCTCTTTTATGATGCCCTCTGCCCTTCTAAGGCACCTGGATTTGCAGATGCTGGACAGGGTAAGTAGGGGGCAGATGATTTTCTTTTGGGCTGCGTTGATCACCCTCTGCAGTCTTTTCCTGTCGGCTTCTGTGCATCTCGAATGCCACACTGACATGGCGTAGGATCTCGGAATGTCCTAAAATGAGCAGTTTCCCTTGAAGCGGACTCGACTGAAGTGGTTTTCTGACACGGTTGTTGGCGCTTCCTTTTAGTTTTACAGCCTAAACTTTACGCCGGTTATAATTAGCCGGCCGTGACCGAGTCCCTGTGTGGCGAGACCTTTCGCAAAGCACTCCACCGAAGCGAGGAAGTCCAAGAAAAGTCCACCTCAGAGACGGTCGCCGCTCGCACGCATGGCGTGGCGAGCGCATTTATTTTTCATACTACTTTTGTTCTTCAGCAACAAAGACAAAAGGGACGCTCTTCTCGGTCCAACGGTTTGCCGCCTCGCAGTTGGATCACTCGCGTGTTCCCAACTTTGTTGTTAGTGCACTCTTCGCTTCTGCTGCAGAGCACAACCCTTCTATTTTCCACACCATTTGTGGACACAAGAAAGAGATGCCTTCTCCCTGGCAGACTTTTTTGCCAGGGAAGTCATAGTGGGGACCCGGGGGTGTCCAAGTGACGACCCACGGCCCAGTTTTTATTGGCCTGCAGCAATTGATAAAAATATCATCGAATGTGGCCCACAATTGAATCTTAAATAGAACCTGTGGGACTTTTTATTGGTGCACTTCCAGGCTATTGTTAACGGCAGCTAGCCTGCATGCTAACCATCTAATCCCGTTGTATTTTACAGCAGTTTAGCCCAAAACAACCCATTTTGGTGGCCATTTGTCACTTGGTCAAAACGGTAAAATGTTTGGATCAAAATAAGAGCATCGACTATTTAATTCCTTCTTTGTGCTCAATTTACTCAGCTCGCCACTTGACAGAAAAATCATCCGCCCACGTACGTATCAGAAATACCTTATTTTCTCACATATAAGCTGTATTTGTAACTAAAAAAATGATGACTGACGGTATGGCTTATATGCGCACAAGACTTGCTATACAAGTGAATGTCGGCAAAGTAACAATGACTATTTGTTGGTTATTTTCTGTTTTGCAGTAAGAAAACAACCAATACTGGATGAATTAATTCCTTATGATATTGACCCTAATAATGTGCTTTTGATTCATAGAGTATCTCAGAAAAAACAGGTGCGGTGATTTTTCTTAAGATTTTCCCTTCAAAATAACACATATGTACTCCTTATTAAATCCATGGATATGGAGATGAAAATTGTGAATCATGGGGCGGCCTATACGTGAGAAATTGCAGAATTCAACGATTTTAAGGCAAGTTTAAGGGGGTGGCTTATATGCGAGTAAACACGGTAACCATTTTCTGGTAAAACAATTGAATTTCTTAGAAAAAAATAAAACATTAGCCACCACATTAATGAAGCTAAATGGAAAAGGCCATTCGTCCTTGCTAACAGCAAACTGGAATTGCAGTTTTTCGTGCTTTTTGGGGGCGTTTATTTAACAAAGAAAAGCTTCAATCTATCTAATTCAGTCAAGAAGTCCCTGAAGTGACGGTGGACTCACTCCAACCTAACAGATTGTCGGTGTCCTATATGTAATTTTTTAATGCCTTGGCGATAGAATTGGAGATTTGGAGGTGGTGACATGGACAAGTGTGGTTTTGGAACAAGCAGTCCAAAGCGCGTAGGCGGCCAAATGCGAATGCTTCCTCCAGACTTTTGTGTGTGTGTGTGTGTGTGTGAGTGTGTATTATGTGTCGATGACCCTCTACTTTCCGTGGTGGTGCAGATCACATCGCATAGCAACTTTTTGCGCTCTCCATACAGGGATGATAAAAAAGGGGACCTTGAAGCACTCTAAAGGTAATTCTGTTCAAGCGTGCTTAGAAGTGGACTTCTTGCTTGCCCTTTTTTCAATTTTTGTACTGCGGTTGTGTAAATGTGAGAAATGTGTTTAGGGTGGAGGTCAAACTCAGATTCCGGCCCGCTGCATCGTTTTGTGACCAGATTTGTTTTGCGCATTTTAATGTGTTTTGCGTCATATTCGAATCAGCGAGAAGCAATTTACATTCAAGATTTGGTTGGGAAATAACAATGTTTGATGCTTAAAGTGAGCGAAATCGAGTTAAATCGGGTCTGTAAGATTTATACTACATATTTGAAGTCATCGATCATGGATTTTGTCTATCGCCGTGAATGGCCGCAAATACAATGACTTCCTGATTGGACTCGATTTGAATAAGTTCCAATAAAATGATCCTAATGAATAAGGATCATTTAATGCAAGGGTGTCAGACTCGGGTTGGTTCGCGGGCCGCTTTTACGTCAACTGATTTCACGTGGGCCGGACCATTTTAGATATAATATTTAGTTTTTTTTAAAATAAATGTATTAAAAGAACTGGATTAAAAGCCATGAATATTCAGTTTTTTATAGATCTAAAAGAATGTTTATTTTAGATTTTTTATATATTTTTAGATTTTACAAAATGATTTTTGAACTAAAAACACAGAAAAAATGGATAAAAAAATTACAATTATTGATTTAAAAGGGAGAAAATCAGGAAATGTAATATACATCTATACTCTTCATTTTAATTTGATCTTAAAACAGAAAGTCGGCACTCATGATTTACTTTCCAGGGTCACACAAAATGATGCGGCGGGCCAGATTTGGCCCCCGGGCCGCCACTTTGACACATGTGATTTAATGCATATAATCATCAGTTTAGACACATTTCGAACATTTAAAAAAAAATGATCGGAAGTTGTGTACCCCAATTATTCGGGATGAAATATTTTACTACTGCATGACCAGAAGTAACATACTGATTTAAATTGATGCCAACTCTTCAGAACAAAGAATAAAAAATCAAGGAAATCATGTCATTTTAATATTCATGCAAGAGTTAACTGGTAGTTTCCCAATGATTTGAAATGGAAATCATTAATTGACTACCTCCACCTATTGCTAAAACAGAAATGCAACAGAATTGAAACCTGAATTCAAGTCTCTTTTGTGGGCCACGTTGTTGTTTGGACAACTCTGGCTATTTCACTTTAGCTACATGTGAAAACATGTTGCCAGGGTATCTTTTCCCGAGGAGTGGTTGGAGTGTAACGTCCATTTATTTGAATGTGAGAATCCACCTTCGATTGCGGCTGACATCTATCTTCCCGTTCCCAGCTGCACGGCAAATACGAAGCCGTGCCGAGCCAACGCACATTAATTATGCAAACATCAACATAGCCGCGGGCGCCCTCTTAATATACAGTCAATACGTGCCAGCTCGCTCTCATGTGTATTCATGTCGACATCGACGGGGAGCTAGCGCGCGACGGCGGCGACGACTCCATTGCAAGCCGTCGCTCACGTTTGCCGCGGCTCTTTTAATGTGAAATCTGTTTGTTAATATCAGCTAACAATGGCAATGTACATGTCAATATGTGTTAAGTCCGCTAATCATTTATTAGCGATGGCTATTTGCTCTCTTGGTGCTTCCTGGATTTTTGCCGTTTTAGTCGCTACGTCTCTGGAAATGTTTTTTTCGATATTATAAGTTGTTATAAATCCTCGATTTAGTGTTAGCAAGGGTCGCTACTGGCAAAATACAGAAACATGCTCGATGGGGTTTAGTATCATTTTAGTAGTTCATCACAAATAGAGGTTCAATGTTAATTTTCACTAACAATGGCAGTGTACATGTGTTAAGTCCGCTAATCTTTTATTAGCAATGGGTAATTGCCCTTTTATTTTCTCTTTGCTTCCTGTATTTTTCCCATTTTAGTCGCTAGGTCTCCGGAATTTTTTTTGTGACTAGCATGGTTCTTTTCCGATATGATAAATTGTTGTAAATCCTCGATTTAGAATTAGCAAAGGTCGCTACTGGCCAAAATACAGAAACATGCTCAATGGGGTTTAGTATCATTTTAGTAGTTTATCACCAATAGACTGTACGTGTTTTAAGGCCGCTAATCTTTTATTAGAAATGGGTAATTGCCCTTTTATTTTCTCTTTGCTTCCTGTAGTTTTCCCCAATTTGGTCGCTAGGCCTCTTGAAAGGATAGAATAGTACATTTCCCATTTATGAGTTGTTTGAAACCCTTGATCTAGCGTTAGCAAAGGTCGCGACTATTGTGGAATTAGATCGGAGGTATTATAGGCCTTAGTCACCCGCCTGGTGAACCCAGTTGTGTAACCGCCTCGGATCGAGGAACACATCCCGTGTTTGTATAGCAACGGGTCGGATTGACCTGCCATGGAATGATCTAGAACAGTGTATTTTTGGTAAAAGGATGACGATAGAGTGCAGGTTTATCCTTTTTTCGTTGATAACGGGCCTATAAAAGATGCTAGTCTTGCAAAAATAAAGTTTTGGGTCTTGTTCCTCTCTGAACCAGACAGAACGTGTCTGGGCGTACACTCTGTTTAAAGCTCCAATAATACTGGCCAAAACACAGAATCATGCTCGATGGGGTTTAGTATCATTTTGGTAGTTTATTACTAATAGAGGTGCAATCCACTTGCTGCCATCCCTCCGTTCCGATTAAATGCGTAGCAGGCGCGAAGTTCACATTTCAAACAGCTCAAGGCTTTGTTTAGATTTTTAATGCGCTGGAAAAAAACGGCAATGGATAATTATTCCTATCACGAATAAAATAATAAAAATCCCAGCACTCCTACTGGAGGCAAAGTACGCGCCCGATCCAAACGGGTGAACGGCTTTCCGCTCCGACGGACGTCACGCGATCTCCGCCCTCGTGGCGTAATTAAACGCCAATGGGTTAATGGAGCCTGTAATACTTTCTGGGCCGCACTCTGAGCGTTAAATTGGTACACAAAGGCTCGCGGCGCCATGACAGTAAATAAAAACGCCGGCTGGCCGTCATCATTTCATGTCTTGGAGGGCAGAAGAAGAAAAAAAATGAGCGTTGCGCTACTTCAGATGAAGGTCAATGCCTAGGGGAGAACATAGTATAAATACTTGCATTTTCAGGTAGCTATTAACGTCTTAACCAGGGGGTCCACAAAATTAATTTTATGTTTTGTGTAGTGTTTCTGTTTGGAGAAAGATTTTACTGAAAAACACACTGGACTGCCGGATTCGATCTTGTCAACACGTCTACTGAAGCTTAGTTTCTAAACGGAACATGTCTAACTGGAACACTTCATTTCCCTATTCAAGGTCAATTTTGGTAAATGAGGGAGAAATATTAAGAAATTTGGATGGGTATAGTGCTGTTTTGAGGGTCTTGGTCTCAGAGGTTTTGGCACTCTTGATTCCACCAGTGGGAATTGAACCCAAGTCAGGTTTTAAGGAAGAACCACTGCAAGAAGGGATGGATCACATTTTTATCTATCTCTATTTATTTTTTACATTTAGAACAGATTTTATGTCTCGGTTTTGACTCCCAAAAGTCTTGGTCTTCTCTTGGTTTTTCTGGTCTTGATCCTGAACTCTACTAAAAACTAGCAAACAGTTCAAAAACCTGGCATCAGGCAGGACATCAGACCGGATTCCATTTCCAATCGAAACGTTCTGTTTAGAAACCATCCGTGTCCTGACGGATTCCTACCTCAATATTTAGCCAAGGGATTCCCCGATCCGCCTTGAAAATGCTCATCTAGTCCTTGTTTTCCAGGCACATCGGTTCTACAAGTGACGGCCACCGACGCCGACGATCCCACGTACGGAAACAGCGCCCGTATCGTCTACAGCATCCTCCAAGGACAGCCATATTTCTCGGTGGACCCCAAAACAGGTTTGTGGCCGTCTTACCCAAAATACTACGTACGTGAATCTAGTTTTATTATTCCTGTTTTCGATAAAAAAAAATTTTACTCAATTACTTTCCACCAGTGCTGTAAATAAGAAGACTTTGACGATAACTCTGTGGCGTTGCTACAGAAAGCGCCATGTTTTTCATCATAAATCCCAAAAAAGTATTCTCAGCGGACAGACGCGGGTGGCGGTTGGGGTTTTGTGGCGGGGGTGTTGCAGCAGGCTCCTGCAAAGATCTTTTTTGCGCGGCAAGAGAAGCCTTTAAATGCAAATCACATCTCAAAGTGGACGACTTTTATGTGATGTGAAAAATGGATTGTCACCAGCCTCTTTGTCATCTTTGTCATGTCTTTGTCTGCCGTCTGTCGAAAAGGCGCGTACCCACATTAAAGCCGCCCAGGCTTGAAAGCGCCATTTCAAAGTGTGCCACTTGAAGCTTGGAGATTGACTTGGGGAGTTTGTCCGGGAAGGAACCCAAACAAGAACTTAAAACTGTACACCGACTTTTGAAACCCAAGTTCTAGTCTGTAGACCACATTTTGAGCACCTGGAGGTTTTAATTTAACCCGTGTCAAAGCCCGTGGATCAGATCCAGGCCAGGGCATCACTTTTTGCGACCCGCGGAATTAAATAGTCATCGTTAGGATGTTTTGTGATGACATTAAAACCGAGATTAGAGATCTATAAAATGTAGGATTTAAAAAAATAAATACAAATAAATCTAATATCTCCATCTTTTTCCATTTTTTTTTCATCTGGAAGCATTTTAAAAATGTAAAAACATAAATTAATAGAACCCAATATTCCCTGTTTCCCACTAGATCAAATTAAATCGTCATTGTTAGCATGTTTCGTGCTGAAATTTAAACTGAGATTAGAGATATTGTAGCGTCCCCAGCGATAGGATTATTTTTGGGAACGAATGGAATATTATAAAACGTAGCAAAAACCATCAGTCAAGACTCTGGAGATGCTACAGATATCCAAAATATATGATTTTTTTTAATGAAAAGAAATCTAGTATTTCCAGCCTTTTCCCTTCTTTTTAAATCCTTAAAGCATTTTAAAAATCTATAAATATTCCCATTTTCCACTTTCATTTTCTAATGTAAATAAATATACAAAACATATTCACGGTATTTCTTGTAAATAAGAAATGAAATGTCTAAAGATCCTGAATGAATAATTATTTAAAAACGATTTATTTTTAATACCATTTGTGTGTTTAATTTAAGAATAAGCGATCAATGCATTTGAATGGCTAGTTTATCACGATAAATTCTCATGAAATTAGCTCTTTTTTGTGATAATATCGGCAACAAACAAAACCATCAGACAATATATCGCCAACGAAAATTTCTTATCGCGACATCCCTAGCGTCAAAGCTAAGGCGAGTCCGCAATCGGGAAAGCGCCAAAAAAAGCGGAATTTTGATTGCCAACTAGCTGGGGCGCACGGGGATAACACGGAATTGCACGGGCCGGGATTCCCGAAGACGGAGATTGAAGGGCGCTTTGGTAATCTCCTCTAATCCTTTTTGTTCACCCGGGAGATTGTCCTCCTTTAGAAGTTTGAGGCCAGACAAAGAGGCGGATCGCGCGATGCTATCGCCGTTAATAGAGCGGGGAGGTTGGGCCAAAGGCTAACCCACCTCGTTGCCTTGAATTGCCCCCGATTCAAGGAAGTCAACTCCTTCTCAATTATTTTCTAAATTAACCCGTCGCCCTCGTCGGAGATTCGGAAAAACCACTTGGCGGGCGCCATTGTGGCTTGGAGTTTGCCGTCGAGAGTCCCAGAGCGCCGCGGCCAATGGCCGAACTGCGAGGCGACAAAGGGTGCCGTGCGTCAGGTGGTAAAGTTGAAGTTAAACCTCTCAAATAACGCGGGAATAAAGCGGTGGCGGCGTTCCCCGCCGCGTTTTGAAGTCAAACGAGAGGCAATAATAGGCTTTTAGTGGCGCAAACGGCGCAAATTGGAGCTCACGCTGCGTCTTGGCATTTATAGCGACGCAACTATTACAAGTAGAGACTTTACTTGTTCTTACGTTTCGAAACTTTCCCATTTGCCCGTCGCTTTGAATTGGAAATGTCTTGGAGGTCTTTGCAAACTTTGAAATGTTAACGAGAAAATTGGCCAATGGCTCATTTTCCTGGTAATTTTCTGGGTATTTTCGGGTTAAGTTCTTGTTTAAATGTTGGATGGCGGTGGATGCCCGATCCATTTTTGGTCAAGATGGGGTCACTTTGTTCGGATTTTGAAGCATTTTGTGTTACTTTCTATTCATTTTGAGGCGCGTTGGGGTCACCACCAATAGACCAAGATATTTTTGGTCAGGATTGGGTCACTTTGTTAGGATTTTGGAGCATTTTCCGATCATTTTGGGTTACTTCCTGGTCACTATTGGGTATTTTTGGGTCACATAATTGTCTAAATGTTGGATGCTGTGTTCGGCGGTGGATGTCGGATCCATGTTTTGTTAAGATTGGGTTACTTTGTTTGGATTTTGGAGAATTTTCCGATCTTTTTGGGTTACTTTGTTCGGATTTTGGAGCATTTTCCGATCTTTTTGGGTTACTTTGTTAGGATTTTGGAGCATTTTCCGATCTTTTTGGGTTACTTCCTGGTCATTATTGGGTATTTTTGGGTCACACACTTGTCTAAATGTTGGACGCTGTTTTCTGCGGTGGATGTCCGATCCATGTTTTGTAAAAATTGGGTCACTTAGTTGGGATTTTGGAGCATTTTTGTTTTACTTTCTATTCATTTTAAGGCTCGTTGGGGTCACCACCTCGTTAACTCATTGTGTGTTATCAAAATTAAATGGGCAAAAGTTTGAAAAATAGAACAGCATGCCATTGAAAGAGTTTTTTTTACGGTAATTGGAACATAATTCAAAATTGTCTGAATTAACTACAGCTTCGAGTTTGCTTAAAAAATAACGATAAACATGCCTTTGCAGTAATCCAATTTCCTTAAAACAAATCAACGGCGTTTATTATAGACGTCCAATTCCTTTTGACTGGGAGGGCCGAATGAGTGAATGTTCACACTGGTCACTTCCTGCTGATTTGTAATATTTTTGATCACTTCCTATCCATTTGATGCCAATTTATGCTAATTTGGGGGAATTCACAGCACCTCGGTTCTACATTTCTAGTCTTTGAATTAATATTGCGCCATTTTCAGACCAGTTTCACTCCCGCCAATGACGGCGCTTGACGTCCAACTTATTTGGCCGTCCTACAATGGCTCCGCTATAAAAAAAACGAGTCCAAGCGCCCTCTCGAAAGCCTTTCTAATCCATTTCATTCATGCTATTCATATCAATAAAAGCCCAGACAAGCCTAATTTCTCTTCGACAAAAGTGACTAAATGAAAGCGCTTTTCACAAGGCTGAAAAAGGTCATTTGTTCATCACTTCCTGCGTCAGGACCCCGCAGATGGAAAGTAATCTCGGCGCCCCCGCTGCCGGGTCGACTCCTCGTGAAAAGTGGGTCAAGGAGGCAGCGCAAGTAACACCGAAGACTCGTCTGTCACGGCGCCCCCGCGTTAGCTCGATCGTCCGGCGTGAATCAGCGCCTCGCCCACGTAGCCACTCCCACCGCGGTAATCTGGAGTCCCCAAATTTTAGGGGGTGCATAAATGACGAAAATGAGATTTGTGTTTCCAGTTTCATGCTAACTTGAATTTTTCAGTATGGTAATTAGCTTCTTGCTAGCTTGTTTTTTTCCATCGTGGCAGGACTCGGTCAAAAACATGCTATTGCGTACTCTGCCCCGGAGCGTTCTGTCAGACAATCAACGATGTCAGCGGGGAGCCCGAGCGGCGGGCGGCCATCAGCATCACGCCATTTCCTCCCGACTCTCGCCATCCTCGGTCAAGCGTATGATTGCGGCTGTTCACCACTCGACGCAAAAAAAGGGACGGCGAACAGTCATGTCGGACTCGCGGGACGTGAAGTGCAATGACGTTATTCCAGGCGGAGAACACGTGAACTGCGGCTATTGCAGCCGGTGTAAATCAACGTAGGGTCTTAGCTAGCCTTGGTTTTTGAAATAAAATTGCAGTTTTTTTCTTCCCAAACACCTTCACGTCGATGTAGCTTTAAGCGAGCTGAGGGTTCGTGTAAAATAAGTCCTTGAGTCAAGGCTGGCTGATTCTGACTAGAAACGTGAGGTGCTGCCTTGAAAATGAGAGGATTTCGGTGGCTCACTTTTTTATTGCCATTTGTTTCGGGTGTGTTTTTAACGTTAACTGTTGTGATGAAATCAAGGAAAGCAGATAAAACAAAAATAGATTGGAGTTCGGGGCGGGGCCAAACAAAAAATGGAAGGACGCGAGGGCCGACTTAAAATCCATCCCCTTTTGTATAGATTAAAAACTGAGAAATATAAGTACGTATTTAGTATTTAGATTTGGACAGACTTTAATATCTATACATGCTAGAAAAGCTGACAATTTAAAAAGGATTTCAAGTTTGGACACCCGTGCTCTCGGGAGTCCGTTTATGACCATGCAGAACCTAAAACAAGATGTCCTCCTTTGCAGGGACCATCAGGACCGCCTTAGCCAACATGGACCGGGAAGCCCGGGAGCACTACATCGTGGTCATCCAGGCCAAAGACATGGCGGGCCAAGTCGGTGGCCTCTCGGGATCCACCGTCATCAACGTCACGCTCACCGACGTCAACGACAACCCGCCCAAGTTCCCGCAAAGTAAGTCGTCCCGCCCACGTTCCGTTCCGACGCCGACCTTTGCTCACCGTGCCCCGTTTCTCCACTGACAGAAAATTACCAGCAGTACGTGCCCGAGTCGGCCCAAGTGGGCAAACCGGTGGGGAAGATTAAAGCCAACGACGAAGATTTGGGCGTCAACGCCGACATCAAGTATAGCATCATTAACTCGGAAGGAGCTAACATGTTTTCAATCGCTAATGATAAGGACACCAAAGAGGGGATCATCACCCTCAGAAAGGTAAGCGTTCCGGCTTCATTCATTCGTTCGCGGGGGTTCTGGAGCCAGACAAAATCGAGTTTATTCCCGGCTTGCGACCTTTCTGGGTGGCGTTTTCTCCGGGTACATCCCAAAAACATCACGTTAGTCCGGTTGAACAGTCCAAAGTTGAGTGTGATTGGTTGGCAACCAATTCAGGGTGTCCCCCCGCCTTCTGCACAGTTTACTGGGCTCCAGCACCCCCACACCTGCATGAGAAAAAGCACCCACACAAATTCTGGACCTCTATCTTTACTCAAATACTGTTCCAAATGCTTTGCAGCTGATTTATTTTTTTTTAAATAGCAAAAAATAGCTAGCTTAGTCGTTAGCAATGAAATCTTCAACCTCGTCCCAACAGCCGCTCAACTACGAGAGGAAGAAGACCTACACGCTCCACATCGAGGGCACCAACACCCACGTGGATCCTCGGTTTTCCTACCTGGGCTCCTTCAAGGACACGGCCACGCTTAAAATCACCGTCGGGGACGTAGACGAAGCCCCCGTTTTCTCTTTGGATTATTTCATCATGGACGTGTACGAAAACTCGCCCAGCGGCACCGAGGTGGGCGCCGTCACGGCTCGCGACCCTGACAGCCGGAACAGTCCAGTCAGGTAAGATTTATCCGTCAACGAGCGTCACCCAAACCAAATTTGCTCTTAAATACGGAATCCCCAAACTCAAACCCTACTTCTGTTTACCCGAATCTCTTCAATTCGCTCCTGAAAAAAATAGAGCTTTAGTGCAAATGAAATTGAACGATGAGTCGAGAGAGCCTCACCCTTTAGCCAACACTACACGTGGATTTTACGTCTGCTGTTGGCAAACTCATTGAAATTCACAGCAGAGTTTTTCGAGGCACCCAAAGTCGCGTCTTTCTCAACCCACGAGAACTGCATTTCTTCTTCCTTTGTCCCTTTTTCTTCCCCCTCGAATATTCTCGCGAATGATTTCTTTGTTTCCCGGGCGAAGCAACCGCCGGCGATACAACTGCATTTGTATGCGCTATAAAATCGGGCTCGCGTGGCGGCGCAAATGGGAAAGACGGATGGCGGCCCCGAGGCGCCGGACTAATCCCAGGTTTCACCGTGCGCAGGTATCTGGGTTCCTGACACCCGCAGCACTGAGTGACAACAGCGAGGCGCTAATGAGATGACGCGCCGCCGCTTCGACAAGTTTCTGCCGTGTTGCGGATGATTTTGTAGCTTTTTCCGTACAGCGGGAGTTCCGTCTTAGCGTCGGTTTGTGTGATGCTGTGACTTTTGTCAGCAGAACAAAAAAACAAAAGAAAGAACAATCGAAATCTACTTTCCGATTTACAATCGTATTCTGTTGCCAGCTAGTTTTATAGTCTTTCTGTGCTGTGCTAGCGTTAGCCTAGCGCCGCGTTTTCTCGACAAATCTTGTTTTGTCTCCAAAAGTTGAAGTCTGCGTATACCGAACAATTCCGGTTTATGTCACATCAAACCCATCGAAATTGAAATCTACTTTCCGATTTGCAATCGTATTCTCTCGCTAGCTTCTTTTATAATCTTCCTGTGCCGTGCTAGCGTTAGCCTAGCGCAGCGTTTTCTCGACAAATCCTGTTTTGTTGAAGTCTGCATATACTGAACAATTCCGGTTTACGTCACATCAAACCCATCGGAATCGAAATCTACTTTCCGATTTGCAATGGATTAGCTTGTTTTATAATCTTCCTGTGCCATGCTAGTGTTAGCCTAGCGCAGCGTTTTCTCGACATCCTGTTTTGTCGCCAAAAGTTAAAGTCTGCGTATACTGAACAATTCCGGTTTACGTCCCATCATAAGCAAAATGAACTTTATCCCACGTTGATCGACCCCGATACGCCTCCCCTCGTTCCTCAACCGTGGCTATTTTCAGGTATTACATGGAGAAAAAGGAGGCGGAGCCAATCTACTTCCGCATGGACGACATCAGCGGCACGATCAGGACCACGCAGCCTCTGGACCGCGAAGAGGCCGACTGGCACAACATCACGGTGATGGCCTCGGAGGTTGGTGAGTAAAAAGCCCACCTTTTGTGTCAATTGCGAATATTTTGTCGCGGCGTGATGATAACATCGCCAAACGGGTAAATATTTCCAATACGGGCTACTTTAAGCGTGTAATTTACAATTGCGTTTCCCGAGGATAAGGAGGATCATTTCCATATTGATTAGAGAGTCTTCAAATCATATCAGATGCAAAACAACCCCCCCACCTAACCCCCCCCCCCCCCCCCCGTAATAGACTACCCAAATCAAATTAGTCCCAATTGTTCGATGTCCTTTCATACAGTAACAATTAATTAAATTAAAGCAGGCCCCCGCTAACTTTAGCTATCGGGTAACCTGGCTAATTTGTAATCACAATTAGCCGAATCCCTTGGCAACCGGCACAGGTGCCGAATGCTAATGCACCATTATCTGCGCCGTCTCGCATTAGCATGCGGCTCGGCGCCTTCGTTCAAAGGCGGCGGCGGCGGCCAAAACGACGCCAAGGACGCCTGGAGTCGCTCATAAAAGACCAGCGGGCGAATAAAGCACCGGTTGACAAGCAGCAAAAATATGTCAAATTTGCCTCAGGCGCAAGAGCTCGCCGATACAAAATTTCGCTAAACGCGACAACAGCACTTCTGCAATCTTCTGCAATCTTCTTCTTGAACGACAAAGTTCAAGTTGGACAAGAAGGACAAGAGAAGTGACAGTTTACGGGGGGTGCCGATGCAATTCCTCAGAGGCAACGGCGATGCAGTCAAACAAGAAAAGGGAAACGCGACAAAACCGAAGCCGAGTCAATCCCGTGTTCTTATTATGAGATGATTTCCCCCGTGGCCCGCAACGGACGACGATAGCGTTTAGCCTGGGACGGCTAGCTGGGAACGTTTCAGTGTTTTGTCCTAAGCTAGGTTTGTTTTGTGAACGCCAGGCCATTTAAAAAATCTCAAGGCGCACCATTAGCTGAAAATTTAAAACTATGCCGTCTGTATTAACATTATAAAGTCGTTCTCTAAGTTTTGTTACAGGACTTAAACAATGAGAACCCAGTAGAGTGTAGCGACATGCTAAATTGCGAATCAACGCATCTGCGACAATATTTTCAAAATATAATGTGAGGAAATGCATTTACTTTTTGGGGGATTTTGTAACTTGGATCTTGTTTTTGTATCTTGGCATTCGTTTGCATATAAAAAGCTTTTGTAACCTGAACATTTCATACATAGAGGCATTCGTAAGTAGAGGTATGACTGTAATGAGATTCAAGTGGTTTGTTTTCGTTAGTGCTAGCCAGTTGTTGTGTTTTGTTGTTTACAAATTGCAATCCGTGGAGAGCCAGAGTCTAGCAAAAGTCAAAGGAGCAAAGCCGAGGGTGTCGGAGCAGAGAAAATTACACGGATTGACCTTTCTGGCTGGCATTTTTGTGTGTCGGCAGACAACCCCGGCCTGCTCAGTTACATCCCGGTCACCGTGCAGGTGCTGGACGTCAACGACAATCCGCCGCACGTAGCCGACGCCGACCAGGAGGTCATCATCTGCGAGAGCACCAGGCCTGGACAGGTGGGCGGAGCTTTTCTGTCTTTGCCTTTGCTAGCGGCCACGCTAATGATAATGCATGACTGGGGATGCCTCAATGTTTTGGTTTATTTTTTCCATCTTATTTGGTTTTGTGTTTTGTTGATCCGATATTTTTAGACTATTAAAAATAATGCGACCGTTAATCGACAATTCATATTTTTTTATTTTGGTGCAACTGCTTTATTTAAATATTCAAATTAGGGACATTTTTTTTTTTCTTACGTTACGATATATTTTTTCTTCGATGTTTTGCTGATACCAATCCAATGTTTAGACCAGTAAAAATGCTCCGATTCTTACGATCAGATCGGGTCTGGACAAGGTGATTTTTTTTGATATTTTTAGTCTACCACGTCATCAAAAACACGAATTAACGAACCTTTCCGTCTTTTCTTTTCCGATTGCCCATCGAGAAGGCAAAGAACAAACGATTCTCGCCATTGAAGCTTTTTTTTTCCAATTTGCTTGGACTGCTCTTTCAGTCATTTAAATTAAGCATTTTTCTTCTTTTATTTTATTTTAATGCCAACCCGCGCTTTTTCCGCAGATAGGGAGCAATCAGTCGCACGGAAACGGCTGCGGGCCTCCAAATCCAAGGACTCAAAAAAGCAAAGCTCATTTCTAATCATTTAAAGCGAGTTGGGGAGAAGTTTGAATTAAGGTTGGCGTTAATAAACCACGCTGGGGCTTTACCGCGGATTAAGTGTGAGCAATGACATCCTGTTTAAAACACGGCGTCGCACCTTCAAAAATGCAACCCGGTTCGTATTTTGGATGTAGCGCGTTCCCGAATGTTCAATTAAGATAGTTGGCGTCCATTCATAAAAACTCACAGTTGTGTTTCTTTTGTGTGTGTATTGAGCAGTGAAGCAAATACTTTCAACTTGAAAGCTCACTGAAAATACTCTCATCTCATTGGGTGACCTTGACGGTGATAGGCATCCAATCAGGGAACATAGGAAAGAGTGTGAAATTTTATCTCATTGGCTACCATTGGGCGTCCCAGTGGAGCGAGTGGTCAGCTCGTCGGCCTCACAGTTCTGGGGTCATGGGTTCGATCCCCAGGTTGGTCCTCCAGTGGACCCCCCGGGCATGTGTGGGTTTTCTCCGGGTACTTTTTAAGAAAACCAAAATCGCAGATTGGTTTGTTTTGAAAGTATTGTATTTAGTTTAATTGATTTGGGCCGGAGTGGTTAGCGCATCGGCCTCACCTTTCTGGGGTTCTGAGGTTCAAATCCAGATCGGTCCACCTGTGAGGAGTTTGCATGCATGGGTTTTCTCTGGGTACTCCGGTTTCCTTCAACATGCATGGTAGGTTGATTGGACTGTCTAAATTTTCCCTTGGTATCATTGGTTGTCCTTTGTCTCCTTGCCATGTGATTGGCTGGCCACCGATTCAGGGTGCCCCCACACCTGTTGGCCGAAGTCGGCTGTGATAGGCTCCAGCACCCCTCGGGACCCTCGGTTCAGAAAATAAATGAACGGCTAGCATCGATCAATGTGTAAGGGGGTAGACAGTAAAGACTAGGATAGGCCAGGAACCCCAAATCGGATGTCTATCGCGGTCAAAGGCACCGAAACACAATCACTCGATGCCAATCGTCCCGGTCACAATGGATTGGACGTCTATCCCGTCACTGGAGGTAAATGAGTGGAGCCACGAGAAAAGTAGGGTGAAATCTGAAAGGATGACATTTTTTTTTTGCCACGTGTGCCGAAAGATTTCACATGATAAAAGCCGTAATTGGATGTAGTGTAGCGAGAGATGTCCAAAGACGAGACTCCCAGGAACAAAAGCCATCTCGCACTTGAAGGGAAAAACTCTACTGGCAGCTTGTTTTTCTCCCGAGGCGGCTCTGTCACCGATCTGGAGCCGTCGCCAATTAAAAGGAAACGCCGGCCGACCCTCCGACTCCGAAGAGGTCCGCGGCGCCGCGTTCCGCCCATTGTTCGGGCTAATGATCCGCTCTCTGTCCGGACCCACGACAGGTGATCCAGACCATCAGCGCCGTGGACAAGGACGACTTTGCCAACGGGCAGCGGTTTTCTTTCGCGCTGTCCGGAGAAATGGCAGCCAATCCCAACTTCACGCTGAAAGACAACGAAGGTAATTGGATTTGCTTGTTTGTTTATGTTAGCATTTCTTACGGTTAGCATTTTTTGTCGAAAATAGGTTGGGTAAAAGTGTGTGTAAAAACGATAGCGATGGGTAATATGGACTTTTCCAGATTTGGTTTCCATTCGCCACTCGCCTTACTAAAGATGGCGAAAATTTGAATTATTGATGGATGTCCAATCAGGTAGCATCCGATCGCATCAGCCAATAAAAACACAATTATTAGAATAATAAAAAATAATAATATACTAGTATTAGGAGGGCAATTCTTTATTTTTTAGGAAACCAAAAACAAACATACGTTCAAGTAACAATAGTAATATTTGTTAACATAAGGTTTTCAGATAACTAGCCTTAAATTTATTTAAGGCTAGTTATCTGAAAACAACATTAAACAACATTTTGGCTGGTCAACGAAATAAAACAAAAAGTCGCAGGCATGGCCAAACTATGAAAAAAATTGTGCGACTTAGAGTGGAAAATACGGTAAAACAAGAACATACATACGTTCAAGTAATATTTGTTTTTCCGATAACTGTAGCCTTAAAAAATATTTTTTTTAAAACAACATTCCGATTTATAATCTGACAAATGTGGTAAAAGGCCACTAAACAGTTCAATTTTCCATTTTTCCATCTTTGTTGTGCAGAAAATATATTTTAAATGTCATTTTTTCTTCGTGTTTCAGGTTCAAGTGAGTCTATAAAATTAGGAGGAAAACGTACATAAAAGCATTTCGTACATAAAAACGTTAAAGTCTCGCGGTAGTAATAGTTTGGACCTAAACAAACCCAAACAAAATACAATATGGTGATTTATTTGAGGAGGATGTTTTTATAATTGGCGGTCATTTGGCCGCAATGCCAATGAAGGAGCTCCGCCTCCGTGTTTGGGCCGACGATTGGAAGGCGCAAAATGCGTACTTGTCAAACGGATTAGCGGCGCTCTCCCCTGGAACGGCCCACTGAAACCGTTGCCATAGCAACCCTCTGCCGAGTACCTCGCTTAAGGATGCGCCGCGGCTATCGGCGCTTTTGCAACGCCGCTGGACGTCCGATTCGTGTCCGCTCCAACGGCGACCGATCCATTTTTGACTGGGATTCGGATACAATCTTCCGGATTGTTCGTATTACTTTCAAATTGATATTTAATTGTTGTATTAATACATTTTAATTTTTTTTCTGTATAGTTTATTGTACTGTGAACAAAATATGTCATAAGAGAGAATTTAAAATAATTTTTAATGTCTATGTTAAATATATATAACAAATAGTATGGGCTATTTTTTTATATGAATAATATCAGAAAATTTCAATATTCCAAATAATAATAATATAATAGTTTTCATTGCTTCACCTTCACTTTTATTCTAATATTTTGAATATTTTAATTTTATCTAGTTTCAAAAAAGTAGTCAATGGAAATGTCCTTCATTCATTTATTATTAAAAATGCAAATTTTATTCACTTTTAGTTGCCCTACTTGCCCTAATTTGACCTTTAAAACCGTTAGTCAACGAGTTGAATCGTATTTACAACACAATATTATGACTTTTCACCGCACCGTAATTATTATTTAGCACATTTAGCATTTACGCTCCTTGTCTTCGCCACTTTGTTTATTTTATGACCATTTGCTCTCAGTTTTAGGGGCCTTGTTGTATTTATTTGCTCGATTTGTTTTAAAGAGCAGCGCAAATAGCGACTAATGTTGCTTTTACGAAGAAGAAGAAGAAGAAGAAGAAGAAGAGTCTCTTAGTTGGAGGTGACATTAAAGCGTCGTAGCGCCGTCCTCGCCGGACATATTAGCCGTGCGACACGGGTAAAAAGCGGGACCAAAATAGCACGGGTGACTTTGCAATTCACCGGAAGGTAAATCAAATCAAAGATGTGCGACTCGGGACGGCGGCCGGATAATAAATGCCTCGCCCGCATGTTTGTCCTCAACCCGGGACCGACGAAAAGACCGCCGTCACCGAAGCTATTGGAGCCCCAATAAAAGCCGCGTGCTAGCATCGGGCCGCCTCCTGTTAAGCGCTGAGTCGTCCCGGTTTGGACGCTTGAGAGTCTCATGTCAAGTTGCTTGAGTTTGAGTTTGTTTTGTAAGGGACCGCCCATATTAATATATATTTATATTCATGTTAATGAACATATTTATGTAAGATTGTAGCCGAGGGCTAATTTCCATCTTTAGTCCCTTGTGTAGGTTGAAGATAAACCATGACACATACTACACACACTTAGACCTAGCACAGTTTTAGACAGCGTTGTGATCGCATTTTTGTTTTGGTCTAACAGCCAGGCTTTAAGATGATTGGCCAAGAGGTTCAGAGATGGGAGTTGATGTTTTTGCTAATTACTATTGAGTTCCAGTTATGTGAATGCAGTCTTTTTGAAGGGAACGACACAGTCACCTCTAGAGCCGGCAATTTTGTTGGTCTAACAGCCAGGCTTTAAGATGATTGGCCAAGAGGTTCAGAGACAGGAGTTGACGTATGCCAAGGGTGTCAGACTCGTGTTGGTTCGCGGGCCGCTTTAACGTCAACTTGATTTCACGTGGGCCGGACCATTTTAGATATCATATTTAGATTATTTTCTGTAAATTGATTAAAAGAACTGGATTAAAAGCCCTGAATATTCAGTTTTTTATAGACCTAAAACAATGTTTATTTTAGCTTTTTATATATATATATTTTTAGATTTTACAAAATGATTTTTGAACTAAAAACACAGAAAAAATGGATTGAAAAATGACAATTATTGATTTAAAAGGGGGAAAATCAGGAAATTTAATATACATCTATACTCTTCATTTTAATTTGATCCTAAAACAGAAAGTCGGCACTCATCATTTACTTTCCCGGGCCACACAAAATGATGCGGCGGGCCAGATTTGGCCCCCGGGCCGCCACTTTGACACTTGTGACGTATGCTAATTGCTATTGAGTTCCAGTTATGTGAATTGTGAATGCACTCTTTTTGAAGGGAACTACACATTCACCTCTAGAGCCAGCCCTTGTTGATGCGGGTGTAACAGACCGTTTTGCGGGACAAAAAATGGATGGAGGTGGTTTATGTTCTTGTTTATGATTTATAGATTGAAAATGAGATGGAAACAATTATAGAGGGGGATCGGTAGACATGTTTTTATCATTTTGGGGTGTATTTTGGGGACTGGAAGTCGCAACAGTCAAAATATACGCAGGGAAGAGTTTAAAAAAATGGAGTTTAACAATTTGTTTTATTCGATCATCAACCAAGAACGAACATATGTTAAGTTAATAATATTAAACTGACAGACTGTTTTTCCGCTGGTAACTATAGCCATAAAAAAAGAATATAATAAAAACTCATAACAGGCTGTGGGTGGGTTAAAGAGGATAAAAAAAATGCATAAATTGAACTTGAGGATTAGTCATCTGTTTTAAAACTGTGGAAAGTACGGGAATTAAAAATAATAAAAAAACATGACCCAATACATATTCTGTTAATTTAATTTTCAATGTATTTTGTATTCCATCCAAATGTGGCATCGTTCCCCGTTGGCTGCCTTGAATAGTTTGTGCTGGAACTAAGAAGCCGCAAGTCTGGCAGAAGAAAGATGCTTCTTCTCAGAATAAGATCGCATGTCACTCAAGACTAATTTGTAATCTTTCTGATTGGACGCCACAACTCCAGAAGCTGGCGTGGGAACAAATTCCATTTCATCTCTTATTTCGCGTTCTCTATTAATAAGTGAATTTAAATCAACTACAATAATACCTTGAGATATGAGCTTAATGCTTTCCCGTATGTTAATTCACTCGTATCTCAAATCATTTTTTCCCATATAAAATAACTGAATAAAAATGAATATGTTCGTACGCGCTGAAAAAAAACACCTAAAAATAGGATGATAGATTAAATGAAATTGACGTTAAATTTTAAATATATATTTTTTAATTGTTCTAATTCACTACGTTCCAAAAGTAACAAATACATAGTGGTTATGATCTGCAATAAAATGTGACATTATTATGTACATTACCGTATGGCGTTCTTACCTCCGAGACAGACGGTAGCGGCTAACGGCTAATGGCGGTGTGCGCCGGCTACATTTTTGTGACACTACGTAACATAACAAACTTTACATTTAACGCAAATTAACTTACTTACTATACACATAATATTGAGCATTTTTTTTACAAAGTAAGCGCGCACATTGACATCCACAATGCACCCTGACAGTAATTGGTCCATGAGCTATATCTGCTAGCATCGTGATGAGCCACCCCTCATGGCTCATTACCATGATATTTACACAAGAATGATAGCGTAACCCCGATAATATAATTCAACATTTCTAGAAGTGCCGTTGTTGTTTTTTCTCGGAATCCTCCAACAAGACATAGTTTGGCAGAATAACATATTGCAACACAATGCAGCATTGAGGCTTAATCTATAACGAGCCTTGTTTACCGGAGCTCAACACGAGTATTGACTCCACGACTCCGCCGCTTAACATAAACAATTCCAAGAAAACACTCCGTCCTAACAAGCGCGACGTTTGTTAGTCATTCTTTTAAATGCGATCATCATTGTTTTATGCATTTTGTATTATATTTCTTAGCGGATTGACGAGGCTCGCAGGGGGGGTCTCAAAATGCGGCCGTGGTAGATGTGTGTTATATCATATTGACGAAGGCAGCCAAATCAATACAAAACAAACTAATTCAAAGATGATCTGAAGCATTAAAATTGAATACGCATTTTTTTTCTAATCGAATGTTCATTCATTCAATCATTTTCTGAACCACTATATCCTCACTAGTGTGGCGGGGGGTGCTGGAGCCTACCCCAGCTGACTGCAGGCCAGAGGCAAGGGGGCGGCACCCTGAATCGGTGGCCAGCTGATCGCAGGGCTCAATGAAACGGACAACCAATCATAGCTAAGGGCAATTTAGACTGTCCAATCAGCCTACCATGTTTTTGGAATGTGGGGGGGAACTGGAGTACCTGGAGAAAACCCATGCATGCCCACGGAGAACAGGAAAACTCCACACAGGTAGACCGATCTGGATTCGAACCCAGGACCCCAAAGCTGTGAGGCCGGCGGGCCGTCCTCTAGTCGAACGACTCCATTTAATTAATTGCGGCTGCGCGCTTATTAGAACTGGCGATTCCAAAAGTCTTGTGGACCGCCTGATCCACTATCTCCATAGTCTACTTAGATCACATGTGTCAAAGTGGCGGCCCGGGGGTCAATTCTGGCCCGCCACGTCATTTTGTGCGGCCCGAGAAAGTGAATCATGAGACTTTCTGTCTTAGGGTCAAATTCAAATGAAGATTATATTTTCCCCTTTTTAAATTGCTACTTGCAATAGTTTTTAATCCATTTTTCTCAGTTCAAAAAGCATCTTGTAAAATCTAAAAATAATTCCACTTTAATATGAAACAATTAAAAAGATTTGGTTTCCTTTTGAAATGAAAAACACGTTTTCCCTTACCAAGAAAAATAACTCAAACATTGTTTTAGATCTATAAAAACTGAATATTTCGGGGTTTTGATCCAGTTCTTTTAATCCCATTTTTTTTAAATATCTAAATATTAGATCTAAAATGGTCCGCCCCACATGAAATCGAGTTAACGTTAATGCGGCCCGCAAACCAACCCGAGTTTGACACCCTTGACTTAGATGATACCACAGAGAAGGAATTATTCAAAAACCTTTGAGTCCTAACCCCGTCTCTACCTTGGAAGCCCAGTCGGGTTTGTCCAAAGATGTCAAACGCCAGCCGTTGTTCTTAACGTTAAGCCGCCTCGGCGTTGGCGCTAAAAAGCCAGCGTTTGAGCCCTAGAGTGGTCCGCCGTCGCCGCCTCTGTGGATTAGAATTCCGCCGCCGCGGCAACACAATGCGGCACGGCGTCGACAACTGCCGTCTGGTAATTAAAGTAAGCTCTTCTCACGCTGAGAGACGATTCTTTTCTGTCTCTTATGTGGCGGGCCACCAATGTTCGGTGGCAGGCCCTAATAAAAAAAAAATATTAAAAAAAGAAAGAGAAGCTATGTTGGGGAGCGACTGGAGGAAAAAAAAATCCCTCGCAGTCATTCACACCGCTAAATCTCTCATGACCTCCTTTTGCCGAGTTGTTGGAGTTTTCTTTTTTCACGCTTGTTTGTGCCACCGTCAGCGGGATTACGCGTACCGACCGTCGGGGTGAATTCCATTCAAGTGGGAGCGAGGGCCAAGGATGAGATAGATGGAGCGGGGGCTATTAACGCCGGTAGATAGGTCGCCGTATTTCAAATGAATGCAGAGGGTGGGTTACGGGAGGTTCTGTTTGCCGTGCTGCTAGGACTCTGATTGGTGGGAAGGTTAGGCAATAGAAAATGGGCCAAAAATAAATATGTTGATAGCCGTTATTAGTATTGTGCTCGATACCAAACTATTGAAGACAAAGAAGTGCTTGGGACCAGAACTCAACAAGACAAGGCCAAGCTTTTGGTAGCGAAGACATGGACAAGACCAAGACCGGGATAAAATGAGACCAAGGCTTGGCAAAAAGAGAAACCAAACCGAGAGTTATGGGCGTTGAGACAGACAAGACCAAGACTGAGGCAAAATGAGACCAAGACATGGCAAAAACAGAAACCAAGACTTTTGGGCGTTGAGACATAGACAAGACCAGGACCGAGATTAAATGAGACCAAGACTTGGCAAAAACAGAAATCAAGACTTGGCAAAAACAGAAACCAAGACTTTTGGTCATTGAGACATAGACAAGACCAAGACCGAGATTAAATGAGACCAAGACTTGGCTAAAACAGAAACCAAGACTTTTGAGACCGACCAAGATGAGATCGAAGCAAGACCAAGACTTACCCAAGACACGACCAGACCTAAATCAAGTTATGATAAGGACTTTTGGTAAGTGGGAACTGAGAAAAGACTCAGATCAGCCGACATAAGACCAAGACCAGGTCAGTGGACTTCCGCCATGGGTACCCAAGTGAGGCTTTTGGTTGTCAAGACCTGAACGAGCTCAAGAATTTCCCGACACCAAGACGAAAGAAAACTTTTTGCAGTCAAGACAGAGAGAAGACCAAGAATTGCCCGAGTCAAGACCTTGCCGTTCGATCGATTGCTGCCAGCCAATCCCTTTACATGGCATTTTAGTAACCAAATCTGAAATTTCCAACTCGTCCAGCCTGTCATTGAACATAGCGCCAGCTCCGGTTTATCTATTATTTGTCCCTGTCATTCATTTTCAGTCGCGTTAGCAAAGTTGACTTTTAAGCGAAGCCATTAAGAGGCGCCGTCCCTCTCTCCTAAATGTCACCATCGCGCCGACAAAACGCGGGTCAAACCCTGTCGGCGAATCGGCCGCCATTAAACCGAGCGTGCGCTGACTAACTTCGCGCGCTGACTAACTTGCCGATGTGGCAAATGTACGGGAACTTATGTGAGAAAACACTTTAGGCAAGGCAAGGCATTTTGTTTCGTTTTGCGCAATTCAACTGAAAGTTATTCAAAGTGGTCCACGTCACATGAACACCTCAAAAAATGATCCGTCACAATCTCATCAAGACCGTTAAAAACTAAAACAACAGTATCAAATAGAGATTAAATTAAAATATGAATAAAAGGCAGAAGACATACAAGTCAAAATTTGGAGTGCCGAATTTGTTAATGTAATTTATTAACAGTTTTTTTATAACTATAGCCTAAAAAAACACCACATAACAAGCTGTCGTAGGCCCAGCTAAACTATGTCAAAAGTGCGACTTATAGTCCGGAAATACGCTATATAAACAAAACATTTCTTTTAGTTTCCGTCAAATTCTTTATGTATTTCACTTTCATCCATGCTTTAGGGGTCTAGATCAAGGCCTATGCCAGAATCCTAGCATTTTGATGACGTCTTCGGTTTCAACTATGCAGAGGCTAACAAGAAAAATATATTTGCACAGTTTCTATAGTTACGAAACTGCGTGAGATTTGATCAGGGATTATTTTGCACTATCGGACAAGATTCAGAACTCACAGGACTTTATTTTTGTAAATCGAAATATTTCTATTTATTTATTACTTTGAAAATATCACCTTTAGTGACAGATTTTGGATTAAATTAGATAACTTTATTTATCCTGTATTTGGGAAATTTCATTGTCACAGTAGCAAGAGGGTGAGAATACAGACACAGAAAAATACATTTTGGACATAAAGAAATAGGTAATAAATAAGTTAATAAATAAATATATTAAATATATATATATATAAATAAATATATAAATAAATATATAAATAAATAAATATAAATAAATATAAATAAATATAAATGAATATAAATGAATATAAATCAATATAAATTAATATAAATTAATATAAATGAATATAAATGAATATAAATGAATATAAATAAATATAAATGAATATAAATGAATAAATAAATATAAATAAATATATAGATAGATAAATATATAAATAAATATATATATATAAATAAATAAATATATAAATAAATAAATATATAAATAAATACGTATATAAATAAATATAAACATAAATAAATAAATTAGCGTGTTGCTGCTTTAAATGGCTGCCTTTGGTTTACATTGTTCTGAGTCAATAACTCCACCCAGACTTTTGGCTAGGGAAAGGGTGAGTGCTAACCTTTGACCTTTTCTTCTTTGAGTCTGTAAAAGTAAAATCTATTTCAAGTCTTGCGCTAACTTCTGCACTAACGTCGCCACTTTGTTCCCTTTGTGTGTCACTCCGCCGTGGCATTTCCCTTTCAGACGGCGACAGAAGGGGCCGATGATCTTTGCATAACCCACCTGCGCATAAATAGATCAATTGATTTCTGCCGCTATCCCTTCCCGCCCGCCGCGCCTGCTAAAAGGCACTCTGGCATGGCGGTTGATCAGCCGGCCGCCAGGAAGTGCTGTCAAACCCGATGACGGGCGCTGCTTTTAATTAGCCTCCCTGTCATTCACACCGGCGGGGAAAAGGAGGCTTTTAACGCCTCCGATCGGCGCCATAAGGGCTAGCGCGGCCCGTCGTTTGCCGCTGACAAAATGTTGCGGTCTTGGCGGTTAACAAGACAAAATGGAAGACTTTTGATGCGCATCCCGCTAGGTACAAGCACGCCATTAGGACGGGAGACATGTCGTGTTGCGATGGCGGTATTCTTCGACGTTAGGGACTACCCGACTCAAAAAATATGTGCTTATATGAACAGATTAAAACGTGAATAAATATATTTGGAAAATGGGGGCTGAAGGTAGATATCTAATTTTGACAAGATTCGATTCGATTCGATTAGAACTTTATTGCCAATAAATGCCATGTGTTAAATTTTAGTGGATTAGATTAGATTAAATTAGTCCAATGGTGATAAATCATAAAAAATCACCTAATAATTGGAACATCATTCCAAATTTAAAATACTTCAAGTAGTATAAAATACGAAGAAATACACTAATATAGACCACATTGATTTAATTGAAAGCATTTATTATCAATATCATACATTTACAATGAGATTTAAAGCTTCACCTTAAAGTGCAGACATAATATATATATTTATTAACTTATTTATTTACGTCTAAAATGTATTTTCTGTGTCTGTATTCTCACCCTCCACCTTAAAGTGCAGACATTATATATATATATTCATTTATTAACTTATTTATTATCTATTTATTTATGCCTAAAATGTATTTTTCTGTCTGTATTCTCACCCTCTTGAAAAATGATATAAAATCATATCCAAAAACAATTTCAAATATTAACCAAACATAACAATTCCATTTGTTACTCTGATTAATTGTAGCTAGTTGCTCGCTAGCAAAGGTTTGGCAACTTGGGCCGTTTTTGGGGGGGCGGGGCATAAACTGATATATTCCCAAATAGTCCATCCTTACATAGATATAACACAAATTTGACTACAAGTAGTCATTGTCTATGTTTTCCCACTTACGTACAAGTCGTTTCAGCTAGCTAGCCGTTACCTGATTAGCCTCTACCGAGCGTGTGTGATATTTTTATCCAGCGAACTCGAGCGTCCCCCCCGCGGGGGAGGCCGTCATGTTCCTGCTGCACTTTAATGTCCGCTTCGGCGCCTCCTAGACGGAGAAAAAAGTACTCCGTCCACTTCAGTGCGCTCTCTGAATCCAAGGTGTCTTGGGAGTACATTTTTCCGTCTGGCGGCGCCCACCTCGCGGCGACTTTCACACTTGTTTTAACACCTCCGGACCGGGAGGCGCCATTATCGTCCCGCGCTAGCTCGCCGTGCCTTGCAAAACACGGCGCTAGCTAAACAATCGCCATGTTTTATAGCGTCGTGTTCAATGGCGGAGGCCAGATGCGCCCATCAAAAGTTTTATACGCGCGCGAGTTGTGTGTTCTCGGCCGTAAATGGATATACGGCGCCTGGTTATATAAGTTTTCTGACTCATAGCGGCTTGTTTTACAGCGGGTAACAAAAGATCAGATTTGTATCGATTCAGGCGGCGCGGTGGTGGAGCGGTTAGTGCGTCGGTCTCACGGTTCTGGGGTCGAGGGCTCGATGCCGGGCTGGTTCTCGCTGTTTGGAGTTTGCATGGTCTCCCCGGGCCTGCGTGGGTTTTCATCAGGTCTTTGGTTTCCTTCCACATCCACAAAAGATGCATGCAAAGGTAGTTGTAGGCTAAATTGTTCCTGGTGATTGGTTGTTTGTCTCCTTGTGTGCTATGATTGGCTGGTGTCCCCCGTCTTGTGCGCGTAGTTAGCTGGCATAGACTCCGGCACCCCCACGAGCCTTGTGAGGATAAGAAAATGAGTGTATGCATTCATGGAGTTTTTTGGTTTCACTGCAAAATTTTCATTTCCCCTTATGTCAAATTTATTTGACGTTTTCTTACGTCAATAAATTAAATTTCTGTTTTTTTGCGCGTTCTCCTGATCTGTACGTATATTTGTTTTTTAATTTGCTCTTGTTGTTTTCCCCCATACGCAGAGCTGCCAATTTCTGGACTTTACCCGGACAAGTAACGCAAACTCCGGGACTCCTGACAACCTCCCTAAACACCGTAAATCCCCCAAAATAGTCACTTTTTCACAATTTTTTTTAAAGCAACCATTTCGGTAAAGTACCAAATTTCCAATTTAAATGCCTCAAAATTGACAATCGCTACGGCTTCCGCCATCTTAATTCAACTGCACTGTAAACCAGAAGAATTCGCTAACGGGTGTATTATGAATCATCCGAATTACAAGTAGGTAGCCTCTCGCTTTAACTTTTACGTTTTTGTTTTTTTTCATAAGGGAAGTTAGTATTATTAAGGCTGACTAAACCACCAGTCTTTTATTTTGAAACCAATCCGGTCATTTCCGGGGTTGTTCTAAAGGAAGTAGGAGTACACAGCCCTGGTAAGTTTGATCGGTACTCGGACGTTTCGTCGGAACGTTTGGTCCCCGGACGTTTGGTCACCGGGTTCGCGAGTCCCGAGGTTTGAGTCACGAGACTTTCATTTGTTTAACCCTAACCCTATTCACTCAATGTTAAATAATAGTCATTAAATCCCTATTCACCCAATGTTAAAATCGATCAATTGCATGCGAACCCGTTCTACCAAACGTCCGTTCTATTCTACCAAATGTCCGGTCTACCAAACGTCTGGGGACCAAACGTCCGGGGACCAAACGTCCGGGGACCAAACGTCCGTTCTACCAAACGTCCGGTTGACCAATTGTCCGGGGACCAAACGTCTGGGGACCAAACGTCCCCGGACCAAACATCCAGGGCCCAAACGTCTTTCGACGAAACATCCGGTCACGGTTTGATCAATATGCCCGCAATTTGGATGAAACTTCTCATTAGAAACCCAGACAGTTTATTGGTTCGTACTCGACGAAATATCCCACGTTGAAGCCGTCTCCAAAACGTGACGACACATGGTGAAATTACCGACTGTAAAACCCACGTAAAAGGACCCTAACGCAAAGATAAACTTATTTCACAATGCTGTACGTTTTCAATAGTTTCCAAAAACACGATATTTCAATTCATGTAAAAACATGGTCATAACAATTGGATTTCACTTGTCCTAAGTTATTTAATATCGATTTGGCGTCAATGGCTTTCACTTTGGAAAAATTTCAGAAATGGGGTTGACGGAGGTTGGCAGCTCTGCGTATGTCTTTTTCAATTAGGCAAAAAATGCTTTAGCGCAATCGTTTTAGGCATATTTACATCCATATTTACGCTCAGTAAGTGTCCATTTGTATGCTGTTGCAGCCGTCGCCTGATGTTTTTATTTGTGCTTTTCTGCTTAAGTGAGTGTACGTAGACCGAGTCCTGTTTTTTTATTTTTCAGCCGGTAATTGGACATAGGCGGTCAGCGCAATATGCTCGCTCCTCTGCACTTAATGACGATGTTGCGGCAGCGTTGGGGAAGGCACCGCGGGAACCCTAAGCGCAAAGTAGCTCCGCTGAAAACCTTTAACGAGGCGACCGCTCGCTCTCCGGAACGGGCTCGGACTCGGCCTCCTCGCCGATTAGCTGGCCGTTGCGGTCAATGACGGGCGAAATGAAAGGGATTGTGATGAATTTGTTTGGGTTATCAGCGGATGGATGATTGGACGCCCCGAGATTGGTCATCTCGTTGTCAGCAACGGCACTGAAAGAGTTAGTTTGTTAGTGTTTGAGGTCCATTTACATTTGAAATATTTATTTATTTTTATCATTGTTGTCATTCTTAAAACGTAGTTGGTATTATTATTTTAAACGTTGATTTATTGTTAATTAAGCTACGTACGTCAGTCAGGGTCTTAACAAGTTCTCCAACAAAAAACAATAAAAGTCCGGGAAATTTGGAGCTTTTCTTTAGCCTAATAATTCCTAGGGCATTAAGTATGACTAAAAAGTCATTTGCAGTTTGTATTTAGGGAATTTGAGCAACTATTTAAATGGTAATTATCACTTACCTTCCGGGCGACCAAAAGACCGGCAACCAATCGACCGTGTACCGGTTCACCGGCGGGTTGATTGTAAGAACCCTTTTGCTTTGGCAGACAGCACGGCGAGCGTGGTGGCCCGGCGGCGCCGCTTCAACCGCCTGACGCAGGAGCTGTACCAGCTGCCCGTGACGGTGTGGGACGGCGGGGAGCCGTCCCTGAGCGGCACCAGCACCCTGACGCTGCGGGTGTGCCCGTGCCAGCGCCACGGAAAGATCCGCGCCTGCCAGGGCGACGCCTTCCTCTCCTCGGCCGGCCTCAGCACCGGAGCCCTCGTCGCCATCTTGCTGTGCGTCGTCATCCTGCTGTGTGAGTTACCCGGAAAATGGGGGTGTGGGCGCTGATTATCTCTGGGTATTTTGAGCCTTGCTCCTCTAAAGATGGTCAAAAAACATCTTTAACAGTAAATATTCACTTTTTTTAGCTCATTGTGGGTCAATGTCCAATCCATTTTTAGTGGGAGGGGCAAAGTGGCGTCTAAAGCGGTCAGTTAATTATCCTTTTTTGTTTTTATATTTAAGATATAAATAAATTGCTTGTTTGCTCACTTTCGAAAGATGAAATACAATTATATTTAATAATGATTTATAACCATTTAACAAACAAAAAGAACATATTTACTCTTTTTCCAATTAAATTAAAAAATATAATTTGTTCATTTATTTTCCCTACCGTGTTTAATTAAACACCCTCTCCATTATTTTTGCTGTTTTAATTAGATTAGATAACTTTATTCATGCCGTTTTCGGGAAATTTAATTGTCACGGTAGCAAGAGGATGAGAATACAGACACAGAAAAATACATTTTAGACATAAATAAATAGGTAATAAATAAATAAATATATAAATAAATTAATAAATAATAGGGAGTGTAATCTTTATTTAATACATAAAAATATAAATAAGTTAATAAATAAATTAATTAATTAATACATAAATATATAAATAAATAAGCGTGTTGCTGAAATATATACATATACATACATATAAATATACATATACATACAGTTGGTCTTAATAATCAGCCATTTAATGTAATAACTTAAATAAATAAGAATATTTCCCCAAGAAGAACTACGGATCAGACCTATTTAAACAAATGAAAAATAGTAATAGAAGACATTAATTGCATAGCCAGCCTTATTATGGCAAAAAGTGCAATTAGACTCCAAAATGGTCCATTTGCATCCATTTTTCTCAATTCTAATGACATTTCTGTTTCCATTTTTCCGACTCATTTCATCTCGCCCAACCGTGTCGTCATTTTCAAGCGTTTCTTATCGCCACACGGCACGGCGCGGTGGTATGGCGGCATCAGAAGCGCTCCTAAATGAAATCTGTTGTTTGTCCTTTGTTGCGACGCCTCTTATTTGTCATTTAGCGAAAAAGGGATCTATTCTGAGAGTGGGCTTTTGATTTTGACGAGCCGGATTAGCCAGCGTCGTCGGCTGTGGGCGAGTGGAGGGAGTTCTTTTCAAAAAGTAGCGCCGCGACGAAAAGATTGTTTACGGGAGGGGATGACGCATCGGCTCCCTCGGCGGAGGGCAGCGTTCATCGGAACCAGCCCGTTTCATAATGAACAATAACCATAAAGCCATCGGGGATTTATATAGCACCTGTCAAAGAAACAAGGCTGTTCCAACAACAAATCGTTGGGGATTAACGAAAAAAATCTGCTCTTATCATGAAAAAAAAAAACATTCCTCATTCAAAACTGGGTGGAGAAAATATGTTTTTCATACGCATCAACGCAACATCTTTAGCCATTCATTTTCGGAAAATGCTTATCTTCACAAAAGGTGCAGGGGGTGCTGGAGCCTATCCCAGCTGACTCTTCACATGCATGTTTTTGGGATGTGGGAGGAAACCGGACTACCCGGAGAAAACCAACACAAGCCCGAGGTTGAACATGCAAACTTCACACAGTGAGGACCCACCCCGGATCGAAGCCAGGACCCCAGAACGTCGAGGCCGATGCGCTAACCACTAGTCCACCGGGCCACCCAGATTTTAGCTATTTGTCAAAATAATAAAAAACACCCTTATTAATTCTATTCAGAAAAATCCACCTATTTAGGGAATTTAGGATGAGTAAAAAACAAAAACAAAGAAACAAACGTTGGGAATTAAAGTAGCCGCCATTAGCATGAACAACACGATGGCTGGCTGTGTTTTAATGAGATTGTATCCAGTTAATTTAACACGGAAGTCCGACTTATTTATGGAAGGCACTCCACTCTCCCGGGAGAAAAACAATAACATAAAACATGAACATAAAAATGGAGGGCTCCTAATGCTAACGGATAGCAACGTGTTGTTTGGAATGCCATCAGTCTTTGTTGTGGGAGATAAGTCCCACTTTGCATAAAGCAAATCATACCAAATCAAAAAGACCGCCAGAAATTATTTACAGTTTGGCAAAAGAAATAAATAAAAAGAGCCAAGTACGCTGCACGGATTAGCCTCGCGGGTCACGTGCACACGGTGACATACAAATGCAATATAGAAAGAGGAAAAATAGACCTTTGAAACCTTTATTTTTGCCCGTTCTTCTTTTTGTTGTTGTCAAGGTTCACATTGTTTGTAAAAATAGAAGAGAATTAAATTACATTGATTTAAAGACCAAAAAGATGATCCAAAATATGTTAGCGTGATGCTAACATCCAATTAAAACTGGTAAGGATAAGCATCAATAATACACGACTGAAAAAGCGCTATCCAAACTTAACGCTAACTTCTAATAAAAACTCTATAGAAAGGCTAACATGAGATAGCATTACTGTTACACATTACCCAAAAAGTGTTACCCAAAATATGTTAGTGTGATGCTAATATCCAATTAAAACTCAATGGAAAGGATAACATAAGATATGTTGGAATTTAGAATTTATAATTATATTAAAGTTAAGTTAATAATCTGACTCCAATTTATGACCTTACCCGACTGCCACTCATCCAACAATTTGCGCGCTCGTTCTGCAATAGAAAGGTACCAGGAAGCCGACATTTTCACACACGGGTGGATTTATTTCTAACATACAAATCTAAGACATAAGTCTGTGTGGTTCAGGGCCCTCTCAGTCTGTCCAAGCAGACGCATGTTGCCACCAGTCGTCGTCGTTCTTCTTCTCCGAGCCGCCCACGAACTTAGTTATAGTCCACAATATGCAAATGACACAACAACGCAGGCCTCCTGGCCATTGGTCTTTCTTTCTTGAAGATTCTCCTAGCGGTCCCGCCCATTTTGTACTTTTCCGCTTCCAGCAACTGGTACCTGCAAACAGTTCAACCCCCCACACATCTGCAATCTATTGAGTCCTACCCCCACATCCTGTGCTCTCACCTTTGCCCCCACTCAACATTCTGCCTTGTTCATACGCTCAGCACTTTACAATCTCACACACAGAATGTAGCAATATGTAATGAAATACCTTAAGCTTTAAACTATTATTCCTTCAGATAGCAGCAATAATACACATGACCGAAAAAGCGCTATTCAAACTATATTAGCTTAACACTAACTTCTAATAAAAACTCTATAGTAAGGCTAACATGAGATAGCATCACTGTTACACATTACCCAAAAAGTGTTATCCAAAATATGTTAGCTTTACGCTAACATCTATTTAAAGTTCTATAGAAAGGCTAACATGAGATAGCATCACTGTTACGCATTACCCAAAAAGTGTTACCCAAAATATGTTAGCTTTATGCTAACATCTAATGAAAGTTCTATAGAAAGGCTAACAAGAGATAGCATCAGTTACAGAGTACCCAAAAAATGTTATCCAAAATATGTTAGCTTTATGCTAACATCTAATAAAAACTCTACAGAAAGTATAACATGAAATAGCACCACTGTTACACATTACCCATAAAGAGTTATGCAAAATATGTTAGCTTTATGCTAACGTTTAATGAAAGCTGAACGCGAGGGCGCTGATTTTGTTGTTGTTGCAATCTTCCCCCAACCGGCAGCCATCGTGGTCCTCTTCGTCACCCTGAGGCGGAGCAAGAAGGAGCCTCTGATCATCTCCGAGGAGGACGTCCGCGAGAACGTGGTGACCTACGACGACGAGGGAGGCGGCGAAGAAGACACGGAGGCCTTCGACATCATCGCCCTTCGCAACCCGGCCGCCGCAGAGGAGCTCAAGTTCCGGCGGGACGTGCGGCCCGAAGCCGGCCGGCCCCGCGGGGGTCGGCGGAGCCCCTCGCCTCCGCCTCCGCCTATGGCGGCGGCGGCCGACACGGATGTGCGCGAGTTCATCCACCGGAGACTGCTGGAGGCCGACGCGGACACCGGCGGGCCGCCGTACGACTCGCTGCAGACCTACGCCTACGAAGGTCAGGGGTCGCCGGCGGGGTCCGTCAGTCCCTTGGACTCCCCGGGGACGGGAGCGCCCACGGACTCCCCCTACCTGGACGACTGGGGACCCCAGTTCCGGAGACTGGCGGAAATCTACGCTGAGACTTAACCCGGCGGGGCGGGAAAAACCTTTTGGCTCCACCCACCTCCACCAAAACAAGTAACGGATCCGCCGCCACCGCCGCCATTGCCGCCGCCCGGCGCTTTTTACCTTCGGAACTAAAGAGTTTAAAGATTTTTTTCTTTGGGGGTCCCGGCGCGGAACGACGACGAAGATGAGATTTTAAGCGGGAAGAACGAGGCTATGGGGAAAAATGAAAGGGATATTTTCCTTGTGTATATTTTTTATCGCTTAATAAAATTGCGATTTCCACGTGGGTGGATATGACGTCAGAGGGCACGGGTTTGATTTCTTGACGGTCCCGCCGGGTCTCCGACGAGTACGAGTTAATTAAGGAGGCGTTTTATTACAGGCGGCGTAGGTTTACGGCGGGAATATTGCGATGGACGGATGTAACGACGCCCCGCGGGGCGCTAAAGGCTGGCCAAGCGGACGGCTGGCGGGCTAAGCGTCCTCGTGGCGACCGATCAAAGGCTTCGAGATGAGGATTTGGAAGAAGGTGCTTACTCTGAAATACGCAAGGTGGAGTTCATTTTTTAAAATAATACAAATCCATAATTCTAGCACTTGGTTTTTAGTCCAATTTGACCCGTTTTGTTTTTAGTCTGGTTGACAAAAGTACTGATTCTGAAATGTTGTTGTTTTGTCGTCATGGAGTTAAAGTTATTTTAGACATTGACCTTATTCTTTTGCTGCCAGCCCTCCCACTTCAAATTGGATTGGACATCTAATCTGGAGAATGAGTGGAAGAACAAATTATTTTCTCCAACTCATTGGCAGATTTTTCAATTGGTGGGTTTCGCTTATTGTTCAAAAATGACAATCCCTGAATTACAAGGATGCTTTTCCAGATGTTTCCGCTTTAAAAAATGGAAGTAAAATCTAACCTCAACCATAATTTTGAGTTTTTGTGGAACTATGGACTGATGAATATCAACATTTGGACTATTTTGGTACTTTGCCAGCAGAAGTAGTTGGCTATTTGCGTTCATGTTGCGGCTTTTGCGTTCATGTTGCGGCTTTTGCGTTCATGTTGCGGCTTTTGCGTTCATGTTGCATCTTTTTGCGTTCATGTGGCAGTGATTTGCGTTCATCTTGCGGCTATTTGCGTTCATGTTGCGCCTATTTGCGTACATATTACGGTTATTTGCGTTTTGGGTACATATTATGGTTATTTCCGTTCATCTTGTGGCTATTTACCTTCATGTTGCGGTGATTTACATTCATTTTGTGGCTATTTGCGTTCATTGGATTGGATTGGATAACTTTATTCATCCCGTATTCGGGAAATGTCATTGTGACAGTAGCAAGAAAAGGCATAGTTATAAGTTAGACAGTACAGTTGCAAAGTAATGTTGCAGCTTTTTGCGTTCATGTGGCGCCTCTTTGTGTACATATTACGGCTAATTGCGTTCATCTTGTGGCAATTTGCGTTCATGATCTGGGCAATTCGGGGTTCGCCTTGTGGAAATTAGCATTTGTGCTTTTGTCTTTTGGACTCTGCCCTCGGCCCAACACTTTTCGGGCACCGTAGCTTTCCAATTCGGGTTTGAATCCTGCTTTGTGTGGGGGCTGCAGGTGTTAGCAGCTTGAAGGATGTTGTTTACTACGCAATGGGCCTCATTGCCTCGGCTGTTTGGAGAAACTGACACTTGTGATTTAGCCCAAAAATATGTGAACAGGATTTTTTGGGTGGTTATTCGGGTGAAGCACTTCTGAAAAATGAGTCGTCCCGCTCGGCAGCAAACAAACCGCCAGCGAAAAAGGTAAACAGGTCAATAGTTACAAGGAAAAAACATATTTTTCCCGACACTTTGATGGGTTTTCATCAGGGCTTCTGTTTCTCCGTTTCAGGCGGGATAAAAATGAAGCTGCCTTAGAAGATTTGAGGAATTCGCTTTTTAAGGACTGAGATTCAGGATTTTTATAAGATAGTGTGTATCCATACTTTTGTACAATCAAATATTGTCACAAAAATCCAGACGAACTATTCGGAAGAAACTTTTCATGACTTTGTCAGTTTCGAAATGAAAGCAATGCCAACTTCATTTCCTAGACAAGTTCCCGACGAGCCAATTAACAATTAATTATTTATTATTGCTCACCAGCAGCGACGCGGACAATCACGACAAGACGACATTGATCAAGCGCGACACAGGTGGGACTACTTGGCCATCGCAACACTCGGCGAAGATAGAAACACGCCAGAAACGCCTTGATGTCATTGGTTTCGCTTCCCGTTTTCAAAAATCGACAATCCTCGCCCGAATCGGAAACAAATGGTCGCTTTGGAATACAAGTATCAAAATATTTTTTCTCCCAGGCCACGTCGCGATGATTTACACACCCGATCTGGACCCCGGGCCGCCATTTTGGCCCCTGTTTTCGAATGCCATTTTTAAAGGTTTGTTGAAATTGTTCAGTTATGGTAATCATATTATTTTAAGGTCAATTTTCAGGATTTGATGCTAACTTAAGGGACACACGGCAGCCAGGTCAGCCCGAAAGCGGATTTTTACCCACGTTGGAATTCGCCCAGGTGGGATTTCACCAAAAAATGGTCTGTTCACGCTACGTGAATAGAAATGAGCGTAGCCTCAGGTGCTATTTTTTTTAGTGGATTTCAACCCCCCGTGACCTCCATCTTCCTTCGGGTTATCCGAGGGCGTCGTCTTGACTCCGGAATCCCGGCTTTGATGTAAGACCTCCTTCCTCGGCGACTAAAAGACCCCCGGAGCCTCGTTTTCCGACCTGTGGAACTTATGACAGGAAACCCAGACTAGCTAAGGTAAGACTGCCCGACTTTTTACTTTCTTTTTTTTTTGCTTCTGGCTCATTATGTATATTTATGTGGCTGACTGGTGGTGGTCTCACGAGGGGGCCGCATTATTCCGAGACGGGAAGTCTCCGGGGAGGACGTGACTGGGCTTCCGTTGTCCGTGTTTGTTGCTGTCGGGGAACTAAATCCATTTCTCGGAGAATGTATAATTAGGCCAGATGTAAATCAATGCATTTTTTGTCCCTACCAATCAAAATGGATCGGCGTCTAGCTCAGTTAAAGTTTTTTGTTTGGTTTGTTTAATTTTTTGGCTCAAAAAATGAAAGCCTAGCCATCTGTTAAATACATGGAATCATTCAAAAGTTTCCTTTTGCCACAGATTTATGTTTGGGGGCTTTCAGCACAAATAGGGCGATTTCAAATGACATCATTTCATGCCGTTATCACATTTTGTTTCCAGAACTAATTCAGCTTTACTTTCAAAATCAATTCACGTCAGCTGACGACCGGGTCTCCGAGGGGATCTTCTTTGGCCAACCCGCAAACAAACACTTGTGTTTTATTAGCCGGGCCGGCCCAGCTAATTCCCTCCTAAACTGATTATAACCTCGCTTGTACGTTTTCTCCAAACGATGCGGGACGAACCCTACCACCCCCCCCCTCTCGAATTTGGCCGTCGACTCCGGATATGAATATGGAAGAGCGGCCCACGCCTGGCGGGACGCCATTTCTAGACAGCTGCGGTGGGCACAAGAGGCCCATTCAGCGAGAATGGGCTTAACTTTGACCTGCTAAAACGGCTCCAAACCGGCCAGAAAACCAACAGAAATTTAATATAATATTAACATTCCTCACGCCCTCTCCCAAATATAATATACATAAATTATCCATTTTTGGGGGGCTCCCAATACCCTGCTACATTATTCTTTTAGTGCTACATTTTTGCATGCTCACTCGATTAACTAATCTTATCAAGACTTTGTCAGCTTTTGACAGTGCTAGATGTCTAATATATTCGAAGTGGGAGAGTCGGCAGTGTAGGTAGCTGTCATTTACATTTTTTGTCATGGTCACCGTTTCTTAGGTGTTCAAACCGCGAGCATCTAAACGTATTCAACTGCTGCCAATTTTTTCCCCGCAGCACATCGAGGACAAAATGTCCGCTGTTCCGCACCCCCGTACGTCATGTCGACTAGCCGTGAGCTTCATGTTGTGTTCTTTGCATCACCGTTTCACTGGATTTTGGTAGCGTCACAGTCACCACAGCGGGAAAACATGGGCAGCCATTTTTATGGAGCTCATCGCGGTAAGACTCTAGATTTTATTTAAATTAACATGTCTTTTCTGGGGGATTTTAGGGTAGATAATGCATCAAAAACAGGTAAGACAATTTAAAATCCGAACTGTGATGGATTTTTACAGTATAATTAAATAGTAGAATTAAATATCTAAATCATTAAATAAGACTTGCACCCTACCATAAGTATTGAATTTGGACCCCCCAAAACATGATGTAACATACCGTATTTTCTTGCATATAAGCTGTATTTGTATCTAAAAAAAATGATGACTGAATCAAGGGTACGGCTTATATGCGCACAAGACTGAGTGTTGCTATGCTCTTTTTCACCAGTAGATTCCAGAAAATTAACATTTACTATTTGTTGGTTATTTTCTGTTTTGCAGTAAGAAAACAACCATTAGTGGATGAATTATTAACTTTCTTATGATATTGATCCTAATAATGTGCTTTTGATTCATACAGTATCTCAGAAATATCATGTGCGATGATTTTTCTCAAGATTTTCCCTTCAAAGTAACACATTTGTACTCCCAATTAAAACCATGAACATGGAGGTGAAAATTGTAAATCAGGGGGCGACTTATACGCGAGAAATTGTAAAATTCAACGATTTTTAGGGTGCAGCGGGGTGGTTAATATGCGAGAAAATACGGTAGTGGATTAGGTTTTTTGAAAAACAATGTTACGGGAAGACAGGATCCAGCAGCGGGCGTATGACTCAATAGAAAACCAATAGACTCGTTGTGTTTATCATGCGATGAGTTGGAGTATAAAAACGTTATTTTTCAACCTTGCTTTTTCTGATAGTTGCGTCTATCAACTTTTGCTTCTTTGTCATATTTTGCTACCACTGTTTTCCTATAAGGCACCCCGTTGGAAGAGTGGTTGTCATGTCCGCCTCACACTCCTGGGACCCAGGGTTCAACCCTCGTTTGGCGTTCGCAGGTGGGTTTTCTTCGGGTACTCTGCATTCTTCTCACATTGTCAACGCCTCGGAGATTTTGATTTCTTAGGCTTCTATTGTACGTGATTAAAACGTCGTATTGAACGCTTACTCAATTTCTACGTGGAGGTTCGCTGAATAGAAATGGAAGCGACCCTCTGAAAATATTATCTGCACCTTTTCAGCACAGATCTGTTTGCGTCCCGCTGATCTATTTGCCTCCGAAAGGTGGATCAAGTGCATTAAGAGTCTGAAGCGGGCTGGCGAAGCGTCTTTTCTTCGCCACGCGAAGGCTTCCGATGAATGCGGTGGCCCGCACGCTTTGGGAGATGTTTTTTTTTTCATCTCCCCAAATCCTTTTCCGCCTCAATTAGTCGCGCCGCGTGTTTGAAAGGCTCACGGGAGGCCGGCCTCGCTCGGCGGCGGACGCTCGGAGTCGCTAATGAAGTCGTCGCGTGGGGGTTTGCTGTTTATCATCCGGTATTTTGAGGGAAGCCGGGAAGGCGCAGGTGTTGCGTTCGGGTGCGGGTTGTTTATCCGAATGGAGGAATCTATCACCTCCTCCGTGTTATTTAAGGAGGTGTTTCTTGTCTTTTTTTATCCGTTTTAGGTTGTTTCGTGTCGGGGAATCGGAAATGGAGGGAACATACCGGAATTGGGTTCGAGATTATAATGTGAAATGAGTTCATCGTATTGTAACACTGATTTTTTTCCTAGGAGGAAGACAAACCTGAAGCTATTTTGAGGATTGTATCTTTTTTTAATTATAATTATTTTGCTCTATTTGTTTTATTTCATTGTTAAAATTAAGCTAGATCAAATTCCTGACTTAATTGTAGGGAAAAACATTGTTGCTTTTTCAGGCCACACAGAATGACATGGTGGCCCAGATTTGGCCCCTGTGCCCTAGGTTTGACACGGGTGATTTTTTTTTTGTTAAGACATAATTGTTAAAGAATGGGAAAAAATGTGAAATGTTTTCTAGTGAATTGGATAGTTTTTCACGCCAATATTGCTTGTGTTATGATTTTGTTTTGGTCATAGTATTTTCCTTCCTGAATAGGCCCCGCCTCCTTTCGCGCCAGCCAATCAGCTTCCTCAGCGACTCCCCAGCTGTCGCTCGTTACTCATCACTTTGTTTTGGTTCCATTTTCGAAGTTCTTACAGTACGTGTTGATGATTTTCTTTATTTTTTCTTCACTCCGGGGTTTCTTCATTCCACATGTAAGTTTACATAATTATTTCTGTTCTTATTTTGATGCTGTTGGTTTTTATAATCACCGCGATGGTTTCTAAATACGTCTTTTCTGGTTTGCGCTTGCTTCCCTGATTTGTTTGCTGTGTGGACTTTCGTTCATTCGACCTTATCAGGCAAAAGGACAAAACCATTGGACGTCCAGCGCCGTCAAAGGTCAACCACTGAGTAAAGATGATATTTTCTACTGTCCATCAATCTGTGAGTAAAGGAATTTTCACCGGTTACAATTAACTACGCACCTGTCATACATCGATGAATGTTTGTTCGTGCTACTCTTTAAGAGCCAATTGCTAATAACTCGGTGAACTGTATTTCATATTTTGGTTTTATTAACGTTGTCCCCCGTGTAAAATGCTTATTTTCCTTCCAAATCCGACAAAATACACCGAAACGTTCGCGAAGTTCAAACTAGCGTTAGCGTGCTAATTTGCGCCCCACTATAAAAAATGTAGCGTCGCACTGTAAAAAATCACCGTATTTGCTTGGACTTCATATGGCTTCGTGTTTTTAACAGCATCGATCTTGATCATCTTTTTTAGTGTTAACACAGGCACACAATAGGCACGGTGATGATCATAATATATCTTCCTGGAAAAATTGATTCATTTTCTTGTGAATGCACACTAAATAACTTTTGGATGTTAAATGTACTTTCTAGCTTTTATTTGTGGTTTGTTTACAGTCATGTTACATTTTAGCATCGGGTTATGAAGTGCCTGGAAGAAGAAAATTTAATAATAAAGGACACTTCAAGACCAATAACCATCACCCTTTTGTTACATATATATATTGGTATGTTTTTTTACTCAAATAATAATTTATCATGGAATGTGTGTGGGTTATCATACAAAGCAGTTTATTCTGTGCAAACAAACACTGAGGTAAGCTTGTAAATAAAACAATTCTATGCGGGGGAAAAAAAATCCAAAACCTCTATTCTGCATTACTTTTTGGTAAAAATTGGACACTATTTTCAGGTTAAAATGACATGGGTCAAAGCGTACTTTTATTTCAGAATACTGGACGATTGAGTTTTTCATGATGACCTGATGTGGACAACTTTTATTTTCCAGTTTGAAATCTTTGATGGAATTATTTTTAGATGCATCGCATAAACATCGGCGAAGCGGAGAGCGCCGCAACACGCCTGGCGTCCTCGTTCGGAGGCGATCAGCGGGGCCTCCGAACAATGGCGGCGCTTCATTTTGCACGAAGAGCCGGCGCAAATGAGCTGAAATTAATGCAGTCGGCCTGCGTGACGGAGCACTATGTCCGCGCTATTAAATGTTATTTGCGCGGCGGCGAGGCGGGAGATGAGAAAACGCGGGCTGAATGGAAATAGTGACGAGGTATTTTTGAAGACAAAATAAAAATGCAGTTTCTTTTGACCGTCAGAATGCAGCAGCTTTTTAAGTGCATTGAGTGAAATGCAATAATAAAGCAACTCAATCGCTACAATACTAATCATAATAGCAGTTGCTGACGTGATTTTGTTCAGGTTCATTACTTAATATGAAATGGACATCCATAATTGTCAATGGCAACCAGTGAGTTCAAAGAAAATGATTCAGATTTGAGATCCATAATTTAAAATGTAATTTCAATCAATGTGAATGGCAGCCAAAAACAAAATAAATGCTTTTTAGTTTCTGACTTGAATGTAAATTGGACGTGACCGGACGTTTGGTCGACCGGACGTTTGGTCGACCGGACGTTTGGTCGACCGGACGTTTGGTCGACCGGACGTTTGGTCGAACGGACGTTTGGTAGAACGAGTTCGCATGCAATTGATAGATTTTAACATTGGGTGAATAGGGATTTAATGACTATTATTTAACATTGAGTGAATATGGTTAGGGTTAAACTAATGAAAGTCTCGTGACTCAAACCTCGGGACTCACGAACCCGTTCTACCAAACGTCCGGTCGACCAAACGTCCGGTCGACCAAACATCCGGGGACCAAACGTCTTTCGACGAAACGTCCGAGTACCAAATTGGACATGTACATTTTTCAATTTCTCACAATTAGTTAAAGAATCAACAGTCACTGATTTAAAATGTAATTTGGATGCCACTCACTGCCAAAAAAAATGCTTTTTGGTTGCTAACTTCAATTTAAATTGGACATCCAAAGGTGTCAATGGATTCCAAACTGTTTGCAGGTAACATTTGAATTTTTTATAACTCATTCACGACCATAGCGTATCACAAGACATCTCTTTCTTCAATAGCTACTTAAACGACATACAAAAATAAAGATTAGATTCCCATCTTTTCATTAAAAATATTTTTTGTTATACGTCTTTATTTGGACATCAGTAAATTGCCCACCATTAACTGTATGTATGCAACATAAAAATACCTTGCATTTAAAGGGATTGAGAGGAGCCGCCCATTTGGCGTCGCATTGATTTTTCTTTTTAATTGACTATATTACCGACAATTTGCTGTCAAGGCAAAGGAAAGCTCTTCATTTAGCGTGGAACAAAATCAGACAATGTATAGTCGCTCAAATGTTTCATACGCTAAATATAGCGTAGTAACATGTCAAAACATGACAGACATTGAGAAACCATTCAACCAGCACGTTCCCCTTGTATTCCAGTTAGCGCCAAACAAACCGACACTCGCTCATTGTCTCGGCGTAAACATCTCGTCCTCGTTGCTTTGCAAGCGTTTCATAAAACGAGGAAAATGCTTTTCAAGCAGCTGACAACAGAGATTACGGGTCGCAACCGCTAACAACGGTAGGCAATTAAAAATGAGGATCCCGGCAAGCAAAAAATAAAAAAAACTAAGCCCGTGCTAGGTGGCGCGAAACCAAGTGAAAGCTCTCCGCGTTAGCCTTTTGTACAAAGGGGCAAAAGTGATAAGACGCCGGCCAGCTCGAGCTTCACCTACATTTTCATGCGGCCGGTATGCTAATGCGCCGCGTGCGGCCGATATGCTAATGCACCGTGTGCGGTTGCACAGCCGAGCCTGGGCGCCGCGCGGGGAATTCAACCAAAGGCTAATGAAAGAGACTCGAAAAACTGGATTAGCGTGTAGTCCATGTAAAGCAACGTGGCTAATTTGCTATAGCTAAAGATCGCCGATGTTAAGCTGTGAGGGTTGTGAAAAAAATGGCGTCTTGCGAGGATAATCCCGGAGTAAAACATGTATCGTCAACGGTATAATCGGGGTTAAGTATGTCACGGGGTACTGCAATTATAGTATGAACCGTAATTATTTAGTCGTTTTAGTGATTTGAATACTTTGTGTTGGAGCTAAAGTGATGCAATTACACGTAATTGAAAGGGTTTTGGAATATCAATTACATTGTATAGAAGTAGACTGGTTTTTATTATAATTGATGTTTTTTATTGTATTACAATTGGTGTAAATATGAACTGTTTTCTGGGACAGTGGGCAACAATTCAAAAGTAGATATTTAATATCTTCAACCTTTAACAGAGCAAGTGACTATCTTTGGTTATTTAAAAATAATATCATTGATTTCATTTTTCTTAGACTTTAAAATGATTAAAACCAGAAATATACACTGGTTATAGCTCTGTACTTAAGTTTCTTTTACATTTTTTTTCATAGTGTTTAACTCAAACCAACGTTGGTTTGTTCGCCCCTCCCAGTCAAAATGGATTGGACCCCCAGTGCTGTCAATGGAATCCAATGAGTTTACGGTAAGTGGACTTAATTGAACATTTTTGGGAATGATGTTGTTTTATTGTTTACTGCTGAAATTGCTATGCTAACTGAAGTGAATGACGTAAAATGGGAATCGTATTTTGTCATAGCGGGTCGAGATCATCGAAATAACTGTCCTGAATTTAAAATATTGTGTTTAGAGAAGTCAGGCTAGCCAGTTAGCAAGTTAGCTTAATCCTCAATATTTCAATGTCACATTAAAAAGACTAGTAGTCATAGAGTGTTCCATTTTTGCAAAGTATTTTCCAAGATCCCTTTCATTTTCCCAAGCACACCTGATTAGAAGGCGTCCTTTTTTGTCATTTCTTGTTCCGATTCCGCTAAACGATTACTTTTATGCAAAGGCGACATCCTCGCCAGGAGCGAAATCACGCGGTCACATTGTCCCATTTCGTTTGTTCTCTTGCCGTTAAATAACTCCGACGCGCGCAGACCACCGCCGCTGCTCGGAATTAGCGTGAAATTCCTTTACTGGCCGTCTGGGCGCGCGCTGCTTGAGGCGGGCGAATTACATGGCAGATAAGAGAGACGTCTTTTGTGCGTCCTGGCGAAGGTTATCGCCTCGCTGAAAGCCGACATCCCGCTTGATTAGACGGAGAAAGGTAATTGACACGGTGCGCGGTGTTGAACGTGCAAATAACACGGCGGCGCGGTTCAATCGCCCCAGAATCTCAGATCGGTAATTTACATGTACAGCTTATTTGGAGAGCGATTTTTAGAACAGTTGATTTATAATTCTGTAGTGACGCTTTGACAATTTGGCCTTCCTTTTTTTGATAGCGCTAGCATGTCCGCTGTTGTAGCACCGTTACCCGCGTAACGTTTTGAGCAGGAAATCGCTCTACTACGGTTGAATCGGTGATGGAATTGTCATCAGTATCAGGAAGTACTATGAAATAACCTGATAATTCTGTGTAATATGCTAACAGGCTAGCCACCAAACATTATTATGTTGTAGTATTTTACTGCAGTTTAACCCCTGAAACAAATGAATTGAATTGAATGTATTAGTATATTTAAAGCTAAAGTATACAAATAACGACAACAACAAACAGACAAATGAATAATCAATAAATACGTATATCAGTAAATCAGTAGTAAGTAGTCAACATAAGTACTCATAACATAAATAAGTACTCAACATCATAAGTACTCAAGATCATAAGTACTCAAGATCATAAGTACTCAAGATCATAAGTACTCAAGATCATAAGTACTCAAGATCATAAGTACTCAAGATCATAAGTACTCAAGATCATAAGTACTCAAGATCATAAGTACTCAAGATCATAAGTACTCAAGATCATAAGTACTCAAGATCATAAGTACTCAAGATCATAAGTACTCAAGATCATAAGTACTCAAGATCATAAGTACTCAAGATCATAAGTATCCAACATCATAAGTATCCAACATCATAAGTATCCAACATCATAAGTATCCAACATCATAAGTATCCAACATCATAAGTATCCAACATCATAAGTATCCAACATCATAAGTATCCAACATCATAAGTATCCAACATCATAAGTATCCAACATCATAAGTATCCAACATCATAAGTATCCAACATCATAAGTATCCAACATCATAAGTATCCAACATCATAAGTATCCAACATCATAAGTATCCAACATAAATAAGTACTCAACATAATAAGTAGTCAACATAAGTAAGTAGTCAACATAAGTAAGTAGTCAACCTGAGTAAGTAGTCAACCTGAGTAAGTAGTCAACATAAGTAAGTAGTCAACATAAGTAAGTAGTCAACATAAGTAAGTAGTCAACATAAGTAAGTAGTCAACATAAGTAAGTAGTCAACATAAGTAAGTAGTCAACATAAGTAAGTAGTCAAGATCAGTAAGTAGTCCAGATCAGTAAGTAGTCCAGATCAGTCCACACCAACAAGTAGTCCACACCAACAAGTAGTCCACACCAACAAGTAGTCCACACCAACAAGTAGTCCACACCAACAAGTAGTCCACACCAACAAGTAGTCCACACCAACAAGTAGTCCACACCAACAAGTAGTCCACACCAACAAGTAGTCCACACCAACAAGTAGTCCACACCAACAAGTAGTCCACACCAACAAGTAGTCCACACCAACAAGTAGTCCACACCAACAAGTAGTCCACACCAACAAGTAGTCCACACCAATAAGTAGTCCACACCAATAAGTAGTCCACACCAATAAGTAGTCCACACCAATAAGTAGTCCACACCAATAAGTAGTCCACACCAATAAGTAGTCCACACCAATAAGTAGTCGACATCAATAAGTAGTCCACATCAGTACTCACAACAGAAGTAGTGCAGTCACAACATAAATAAATAGGGAAGTGCACAAATAACAACAAGAAACAAACAGATCAAATCAATAAGCTGTCACAACCTCAGATTCAACCTGTTTTTTTTGCTTTTTATTCCCAAAGAAAATGACAAAGGGTTGCGGCTCAGCTATCAAATTCATTAAAATACCCTCGAAGGTGAACCGTCTCCTTTGCAGCACTTTGGCATGTCCGAGAGGCGCGTAATCGCAATTCCAGACGCTCGCTGTATGTCATTATCGCCGATGCAGCCTGAGTGCATGTGAATGTGACTAAATTGTGGCTCCATTTACAGAACTTTTGAGACTAATCTAATATGTCTTATCATCACCAATGCAGCCTTTTAATGCACGGCCATTAACGCTCTCTTCCAATTTTGCAAAGAAAAAAAAATGTAGATGTCTCAAATGGCGGTAATTATGTCAAGTGCTTTTGTATAAGCGAAATGTTATTTTTTGGGTAATGACGATTGAACACCTGCTACTCTAAAGTTCTCGCTTTGGAAATGTCACGGTCTATAATGAGAACGCCAAGGCGAAAAGATGGAAGTCGTGTTCTCGAGAGGACTGTCAATCAACGAGATGAACGTAGGGTCACGTGTCGGTCAAAAACGATTGGTTGATCGACAAATTTGAGCGGAAATGATATTGCGGATTCGACTGTACAGACATAATTTCATTACCATATTTTCTCGCATACAGTCCGCATTTGTTGCTTCCTTTTTTAATTTGTAGGCAACACCCTTTCGGAATGTGCAATCCAGCAGACGATCTTTTCGATTAAAACAGAATCTCAGAATTACCACGTATAATGATTTTTATCAAAATTTTCCCCTTCAAAGTAACACATTTGTACTCCCTATTAAAACCATGAATATGGAGGTGAAAATTGTGGATCAGGGGGCGGCTTATACGAGGGAAATTGTAAAGTTCAATGATTTTAAGGCACATTTAAGGGTACGGCTTATACGCGAAGACGGTCAATATGCAAGAAAATAAGGTAAGACTCCACTTTTTCAATTTTGCTTTTAATGCGGGTTTTTTAAATTGAGGAAGATTAAAATTAATTAATTTGTTGGGGTTTTTTTAAAACAGAAAATTACATCGGGATTATTTAACAGATTCACTGCCACTGAAAGTCAATGACATCAAATGTATTGGCACTGGCTGACACTGAATCATTAGCATTAGCATTAGCATTCATTACCACTGGATAAGAGCATCTCGCTGGCGAACACGATTCTCAGAGAACAGGTGCTCCATTCAAAGCCATCAAACACCTTGATTGGACCGGCGAAACATCCCAAAAGCAAACGTAAAAAAAAAAAGTGATTTACGAGCGGCCGTCTCCCAAATCTCGTTACGACGAGTCATAAACTCCGTAATTAACGCGGGCTGCCAAGGGCGGAGATGTTGACGCCGTAAAATAGCTGGCGAAAAGTTAAAGTGAAAAAGATATATTGCAAATGTCGGCTCGGATAAAAAATGATGGATCGCTTGGTGTCGATCTTTGGGAGTTGATAATTAAGATTAGCACCTTTGCAAAGGGGTTTTGGGTTCGCTAAGTTGTATTCATGATAAAGTTTGGTCCGCGTAAATCTTGAGAAAATCAATACACGTGCATTTCTTGAAACGAATTTAATGTTTTTCAGAAAAAATCTGATTTAGGATTTGGTTTAACTTTTTTTTGACCAGGCAAAATTATTTTAAAAAAATGAAAAATAAAATAAAACCCAGAATGCTTGCTTTTTTTCCCCTTTGTTTTTTAATGTAACTGGATTTGGACAAAATTTAAGTCTATTAATGAGCTATCAATCATAAGAAAAGCTGTTAATTTATGACTCAAATAATCAAATCAATCAAATCAAAAGCCTTTATTGTCATCATAACTGCGTATAACGAAATTGGTGGTGCTACTACACAAAGTGCGTTTTACCAATAAAAACATAAGTAATAAATATAATAATATAAAAAGTCACGTGCTGGCAAGTTAAATTCTAAAATATTGCACAATCTAAGATATTGCATAAAATCCCCAATTAAAAAAAAATAATCTAAAATTTAGAAAATAAATGTAACAGACTGCTTCCTCCATCACCCATGACTAAAAAAAATTAAAAAAAATATCCTAGCTACAGTTTAATTAACAGAAATTCTTAACGTTTTCCCCCTTTTTTACATCAAGAAAATGTAAACAAATTTAAAAAAATCAATCAGGCCCTTTCCAAAATAGCATTTTACATATTCTTGTCCCTACATTTCAATTCTAAAACATAAATAAGCATCACCCGCTTCCATCGAGGGAATCCCTGCGTATAACAATTAAAAAAAAAAATACTCATGGCGTTCTTTAGTCTTTCCTAGCGCACCTTTTTTAACGCGATGAAGTGGCTCCATCCAGTTTGTGGAGTTAATACCATTGGCGCACTGCACACACAAACGTGCACGGCGAGAGATTGCGGAGAAAAGACCTTGAGCCGCATTTGCACATGAAAAGTAAACTCCTGTGTGGGAAGCGATATCCGCTTGAATGCTTGTTACACAAGCGCCCAGTTTCATTCACGGATTTACTACTTCATTTTTTTTTCTCCCCCAAAGCGTGTGGGATATTGTTCGATTTCATCCACGCACTCTAAACACTGAAAAAAAATTTTGGGGAGTTTTTGAGAGCACCAAAACAAATGCTGCCTTCACACGCCCTGGGAAAGGTTAGCTTTACGGAAAAAAATATTTGGAGTTTTTGAGAGAACCAAAAGAAATGCAGCCTTCACATGCCCTGGGAAAGGTGAGCTTTACCCCAATTTTTTTTGGGAGTTTTTGAGAGAACCAAAAGAAATGCTGCATTCACACGCCCTGGGAATGGTGAGCTTTACCACTTGCTCGTAAATAGGGTGTCCCGTTACGGTGGTTTTGTTGGAACGGCAAAAAAAAAACAATACGTGTGTTGGAATAATGATCCAAACCTTTTAAATCATTATTAGTAATATTTAATTAAAAAAGGAAAAACATCTTTCAACATAGCTGCTTACAACTTCGAAGGAGATGCCTTGTGACGTCGTCTCAGTCCACAGTGCATTCTGAATTGCAGTAACTGAATCATTGTATTTAATCGCGACATTCGAAAAACTTGTTTATGTAATCAGTACCATAACACCCTCGCTGGTTAGAAAAACAACAGTGTGAGGAATGCATTACAAGGTAAACAAAGTAGTATTATAATGTAAGCAAAGCCGTATTTTCAAATCTGCTGGTGGAGTCTCGTCATAACAGTCTCATTTGGTCCTGCCGGGAGAAGTGTTCGTAACGCCGTGTCCTCTTTTTTCTTTGTCCTTGAGGAGTCGAATGTGGAGGAAAAAGTCCATCTTCCCATGACTTGATTTATAGCCTTACTACTTATTTAAAAAAATGCTTACAACACATATAGAATATTCCATAATAATTCTAACAACGTGGAAGAATATGGACTTTATTTTGGTTTGTTGTGAGGACAAAACTGTTTTAGTAGACTTTTCAGATCATTTTCTAAAATAAGAAAAAGCATATGTAAACAGTGTTTGTTTTCCAGTTCAAATTAGCATTACAAGAATTTTAAAAACTACCCGCAGGAGTCAAAACAATAGACAAATCTTTTTTAAAAAATCCTCCTTGTTGCTCTCCGCCATTTTGAAAAGTAGAACCTTGTCGGGTTTCAAAATAAAATCCCAGTTCCCCACTAGAAATCCCAACACTGCGACTCGACAGGTGGTATTTAGCATAATTCCGACACACGTGAAGGCAGCATCATTCCCAAAATAAACAGGAAGTGACCCGGAAATGCCCCGACATCCACAGCCAGATGGCAGCCGGAGGGTAAAAACCCAAATGTTTAATTTAACCTGAATATCAGCTGCGTGTAAAAACAACAGGTGTCGAGGGTTGCCAAATAGGGAATCGTCCCGTATTTAAAAGAAAATTACGCTTTCTTCCATATTATCGCAAAACTGGAAATTAGTGTCCGATTTGTCGAAGGAACGAATGTTCTTTAAAAAATGGGCAGAACAGGTATGACCCCGCCTCTCCTGATTTTTCGATACGAACGTTGTATATCACCCCTAATCCGTCCAATTGCAAGCTGTCTTTAAAGTCCCGTAAAAACTACAAGCCTGTTATCATAAATATTTCAAGTATTTCATATTTACAAGACAAAACGTTAGCATTACGAGAAGCTAAAAACAGATACATTGAACACGTCGCAGAAAATCAGAAGGGATTTCTTATTTTTCACTCAATTTGAAGACAAAATGTCCTCGACAGCCGCCGTTCCCGACGTTTTCGCGCCAATGTTCATGACTTATTCATATGGTACACAAACTGGATTCCTAACATCTGCTTCCCCCGCATTCTCATCGCTATTCCTGGCAAGCTGCGCCGGAGTTTTCAATCCACAATTAGCCTCTGACTGCGCGCCGCGGCTATCGCCGTTCGCTCCGCCGGGAGCCACGAAAGCGTTCCCGGGAACTCCGCCTGCCGGGTCGGGCCGACTTCGCCTGCCGCTCGCGACTGCACCAGACGGAGCGGAATGCCTATAAACCAAGCGTAATTGTTTTCCCGACAAGCCAGAGTCCCCGTTTTTTTCCGGCCGGAATTTTCCTTCTCAAATTTTCGCCATCTACTCATAAACAAGATAAATCTAGACACCGATCCGGCTGGCCTCGTTTTACCCGAATATTAGCATTGCACATTTAGCATTTCACTCACCGTGGCTTGTTGTCTGTCCTTTTCCAGCTTCTGGCCGACATCCCTTTGGACCATTTTGTCTCTTCAAGGTCTTTTCCTAAAAAGACCTCTAATAAACGCCAATTTTCCCGCAACAAATCAGAACATGGTGCACATGTCAGCTCACGCATCGTTCAGCCATCGATTCCTTTCAACTCATTTTTAACGACAGTCCCACCTAAAAACGATATTGCGCCGTCTCTTTTGGTGCCGATTCGGTGAAGCGGAGCCGAGGGGAAGTCTGGAAATCGTCAATTTAATGAAGCCGGGAAAATGGGTGACAGTATTGGCTGATTAAAAAATCGGATAGCGTGACCCTTCGCATCGATTGCGGTCCCGGCTTTAAACACTCAATTAGCCCGTCAAGAGAGGATGGAAAAAGCGGTCATGTGGCGCCGAAACGCGAATGTCGTCGTTAGTTCCTTAATAGGAGATGTCGATGCTCGCCGTAGAGTGCCATCGACAGTGCTCGACGTCCAATCCCTTGGCGAATGAACAAAAACATTCTGTTATTCATTTATTTTTCTTTATATTTATATAAAAATATTCTTTAAAAAACTGGAGAAAAACAGTTAAAATATATTTTAGAATTTAAAATTTATTTATTTAATCTTTTAAAAAATAAAATTAAAATAAAAAGGGGGACAGTAAATATTCTCTTAAAAAATTTTCGGGGGAAAGACAGACAATTTAAAAAGGCAATACGAAGTTAATTGGTTCCAGAACTTTTTTCGTAACTTGAAAATTTCGTAAGTGGAGGTGTACTGTATATGTAAATTCTCTAATTCGTTCCATGGTCCTCACACAACTACCAACTAAACCTTTTAAAATTGGTTGGTGTCTAAATGTTGTAAGAAATGTGAGAAACAGAGTAGAGTAGATAAAAAAAATAAGACGGCAACGCTGATTGGTTGGATTAGAGTAGTTGGAAATATATAAATAAGATGTCGGTGTGAGGAAACAGGAAATGAAGCGAGGCAACACACAGGGGAGCTATTTTGCAAACAAACCAGGAAATAAACAAGCGGCAATTACCCGCAAATGACAAGTCGTCGTCGGGAGGAACATCAGTTGTCGGAAAGCGCGTTCCGCTTTATGAACCGGTGCCGCTCGCCGGGTGTTTACGTGCTCTCCGAGCGGGCTAATTACCGGCTCGACTCTGATTAAATTTGACTTTTTGGATGGAAAGTTGGCCGTTCATCTACGGAAGGCTGCTTTTATATTTTTGATCAGTTTGGACGCAAGACGCCGCTTTTATTTATCGTCTTGACTTGTTTCTTGGCCTGATTTATTCAATCTGGCATTGAGCGATCACGTTTAGGTGTCATTGACGGTATCGGCTGTTCGATTTTGTTGTGGTGTTTGTGTTTCCGGGTTGTAATTTTGCAACCTTATTGTATGGTCAGAGTATAAATATATTGCAACATACATATACATACAATTCACATACCACTTTAAAAAATCTTTGGCAAGACTGGAAAATCTTTGGCACAACTGGAAGAGCTTTGGCAAGACTGGAAGAGCTTTGGCAAGACTGGAAGAGCTTTGGCAAGACAGAAAAATCTTTGGCAAGACCTGAAGATCTTTGGCAAGACTGGAGGGTCTTTGGCAAGAATGAAAGGTCTTTGGCAAGACTGAAAAATCTTTGGCAAGACTGGAAGAGCTTTGGCAAGACTGGAAGATCTTTGGCAAGACTGGAAGATCTTTGGCAAGACTGGCAGATCTTTGGCAAGACTGGCAGATCTTTGGCAAGACTGAAAGATCTTTGGCAAGACTGGCAGATCTTTGGCAAGACTGAAAGAGCTTTGGCAAGACTAGAAGAGCTTTGGCAAGACTGGAAGAGCTTTGGCAAGACTGGAAGAGCTTTGGCAAGATTTGAAGAGCTTTGGCAAGACTTGAAGAGCTTTGGCAAGACTGAAAAATGTTTGTCAAGACTGAAAAATGTTTGTCAAGACTGAAAAATGTTTGGCAAGACTGGAAGAGCTTTGCAAAGGCTTAAAAATCTTTGGCAAGACTGTAAAAGCTTTGGCAAGACTGGAAGAGCTTTGCCAAGGCTTAAAAATCTTTGGCAAGACTGGAAGAGCTTTGGCAAGACTGGAAGAGCTTTGGCAAGACTGGAAGAGCTTTGGCAAGACTGGAAGAGCTTTGGCAAGACTGGAAGAGCTTTGGCAAGACTTAAAAATCTTTGGCAAGACTGTAAGATCTTTGGCAAGACTGTAAGATCTTTGGCAAGACTGAAAAATCTTTGGCAAGACTGAAAAATCTTTGGCAAGACTGGAGAATCTTTGGCAAGGGTGGAAGAGCTTTGGCAAGACTGGAAAATCTTTGGCAAGGCTGGAAGATCTTTGGAACAACTGTCTTGGAGGACTGAAAAAATCTTTGGCAATACTGGAAGATCTTTGGCACAACTGTCTCGGAGGACTGAAAAAATCTTTGGCATGACTGAAAAAAGATTTCGCAAGACCGAGCCTGATTTTCAGCGACGACTCTGGGGTATTTTCTTCTTAACTGAGATTAATCTCACGGGAACAATTAGGACAGGCCCGTGCAAGCCAAGTTCGCAAATGGCGGTGCCCGTAAATCGCATCCAAGTTAGCTCAATTAGCAATTCGCCGGCGTCTCCCGAGACGTAACCGGACCGACCGGTCGCCGGATTTCCGCCGGAATACTTTCTGTCCCGCTCCGTCGGCACAAACAAAAAACTTCCTGGATCATTAATCACGACCGGGCTTCGCGCTAATAAGGCGACCGGCGCGCAAAGGTGTGTGGGTGAAAAAAACACGACAGCGCCTTCGGGGAGCTCAAGGCCGCCGCCCCCATTTCGCTGACTCGGCACGAAAGGTGACTTTCGGGGAGAAACCAATGACAACGCCATCCTTTTTTGGAAATTAGGAATTCATCAAGCCTACATTTCAGGACGGAGCTTCTGATTGGGCCATTGCGGCAACTTCAAATGAAAGCTGAGGTGTCCAACTCATTTGCTCGCTAGGCTCGTGGGGGGTGCTGGAGCTCATCCCAGCTGATTTCGGGCCAGAGGTGGGGGACAACCTGAATCGGTGGCCAGCCAATCGCAGAGCACAAGGAGACAAGGGAAGACCAATCATACCAATGGGCTAATTTAGAGTGTCCAATCAGCCTACCATGCATGTTTTGGGAATGTGGGAGGAAACCGGAGTACCCAGAGAAAACCCACGCAGGCCCGGGGAGAACATGCAAACTCCACACAGGTGGACCGACCTGGATTTGAACCCAGAACTGCGAGGCCGATGCGCTAACCACTTACCCGCCAGGCCGCCCCATCCCAAATCAATGAAACTAAATACAATATTTTCAAAACAAACCAATCTGCGATTTTGAAGATTCTGATAATTTTTTCCTGAATGTCTTCAATTATGTTTTTAATATTTGGTCTCATAAAGGTGGTAAGATTCCTTCATATTTTTCTGGGTTAAGTCATGTTAGCAGAAAATGTGGTAAAAATGTGCTTTGTTTTGACGACATTTTCTCAAAGTCCTTTGAGAGGAGGAGCAAGTGTGGCCGAATTTCACGCCGGCATTTTTTCGACTCCTTCCGGACTCCTTCCGGTTTGTTTGACAACAATCCAAATGACAGCGCAATGTGTCATCCTGTCATTTTTCTTCCCCGCAGGAGGTCCCATTGTCTCATTAATTGCTGGCGTGTTATCAAATTGGGAAACAGCTGGACTGCAATCAGGCGCCGTTTTGATGAGGGTGGGGGAAAACCACCCTTAGAGAACCCACCGGCGTGTCTGATGGCTTTTTAGAGGTACGAACACACGCGACATCAACCGTCTATTTAATAATTTAATTTTAGACAATTCTTTGAAACCTTTAATCATCAGTTTATCATAAGATAAGTAAACATCCAATCCGTTTGAGCTGGGACAGTGGCATCCAATGATTGCGTAACTGTCTTATATGGAATTATTTAAAAAAATATATTTTTCCATTCAAAGTTTGTTTTTGCAACTTTTCTCATTTAAATGCCTTGAAATAGTTGGTATTTAATTTAAAAAATAATACATTGGGAAAATATCAACCATTTAAAAATGTTTAACTTTACACATTTAAATTAAATAATAAACGGCAATAGAAGACCAATCCACTTTCAATTTTGGAGGAATAATTTTTAATGTATTGTGTGTGTGTATAATAAATGTATATGCATGGCTAGCTAGCAGGGGTCAGTAATTTTGAATAAAAATAAAATAAAATAGTCCTGAAAATTGATTTGCCAAATTTCCACTTAGCTGATTGGCCCAAACAAACATTTTTATATGACTTTTGATTTCTCAATAAACGTCCACCGAATCTTCATCAGCCTCAAAAAAATGTCCCGTCGGCGCGTGGCATTTCGCTCCAAATCGCTAACGTCGTAACTGCGTGCGCACATCAACACCCTCATAATTCCTGTCGTTTACTCAGCAGCTTCGCTAATTTGTTTTTTCATTGTGCGAGCGGGACCGCACCAGAGCCGCGCCGCCGTTGTCCTGAAATATTCATCGGCGTCCCGTGGGGCGCGTCCCGCCGAGACGGCGGCCGCCAGAAAAAGCAAATCGACTCCGAAGCGCTTTCCCTGCGCGGTAAACATTTTGCCCTTCCAAATACGTCGTAAATACGCCGTCCCGGGAGTCGCCGGTTTCTAGTGCCACTTTAGCCGCTAAAAAAGGTGCCGAAAGAACTTCTTTGTGTGTTTTGACGGTCTGAGTGCTTTGCGCGCATGCTAATGATGTAGCCTTAGATACCGAAAAGTGATAACAGTTGATGTCCAATGGTCCATGAGGTCAATAATGGCAACGGAGGCAGAAATGTGACATAGAATGTTTGCTTTTTTGCCTAGCGCTGTTGAAAGGTAAGTCTCAGGACGAGTTTCAGGTCTGGACACTATGTTTTGGTAGTCACCAAAGTCTTGGTCTTGTCTCAGGATGGATTGACTAAAATATCGCTCTGGTCTGGGCTTTCTCAGTGTATCGGTTTGTCTGGGGTTGTGGTCACGGTCTACGCATGAACAAAAGCCAACAATGGCCATAAGCAGTTTCACTGAGCCGACGTGTGAGTGTAGAAGAGTTTGTATGTACATGCGTTGTCCCTTTAAGAAGGTACGTCTGTCAGGGTCTTAGCAAGTTCTCCAACAAAAAACAATAAAAGTCTGTGAAATTTGGAGCTTTTCTTTAGCCTAATAATTACTAGGGCATTAAGTATGACTAAATAGTAATTCACAGTTTTTATTTAGGGAATTTGAGCAACGATTTAAACGGTAATTTTCACTTACCTTCCGGGCGACCAAAAGACCGGCGACCAAAAGACCGTGTACCGAGTCTGGGATAGCTGAAGCATCGGTTTGGTCTGAGTCTGGGCTTCCTAAAGTATCGTTCTAGTCTAGTCTGGGCTTCCTAAAGTATCGGTCTGGTCTCATCTCGGTCCGATCTGGGCTCCTTAAAGGATTGGTTTGGTGTGGTTTCAGCTCCTCAAAGTCCCGATCTGGTTTGAGCTCCCTCGTAAATGTTGTTTAAAATTTTGTTCAAGTCTGGCTCTGGCAGATTCTGATGTCAAGCTTTGCCTCCCTGTGGTTCAGTCTAATTTAAGAATCTCCCGACTCCCGAATTGTGTCGGCAGGTCGGCGAGCCACCGCATCCCTCCCCCGAGGATTTCTGAAGGTTAACAGGATACTCACCGCGTGCCGGCGGGCGCAACTTTAGCTATTCTCATCTCATTTGAATAAGAGCGAGGCCGCCTCGTGTCGAGCCCTTTTGTTATACTCATCCCTCCCGAGACCTTGCGTCGGGAAACCATATCACGGAGGTTCCTGTTGTGGAGGAAGGCGGCGGCAGAACAAAAGCTCCTTCAGTGCCATTGATGATGATCGTCCAATCGTGGATGCTGAAAGCAAGCAACATTTGGCGACCGGTTCTCACAGCTGGACTAAACGCAGCCTGAATCATCAGAAAGACAAAAAGCCAAAGGAATCATCAAAAGTCAGACCGCAAAATTGGAGTCTCCCGCACCGCCATTTTTTTCGCTGCCGGTATAGTCAAGGCACGCTTCCCGTTGGGAGCTAACACGCTGGCTAATGACTGGGACCACTCGGGTCAGGGCTCCACCGTCACCTCTCGTCACTCTCGTTAATGAGACCGACCTCCCCGCATTCCTTACGAGACGTCGTTTCAAAGCTCATTAACCGGGACTCAACCAGGGAACTCTTCGCGTTCGCCAAACCGGCCCACAGGTCGTCTCTAATTAGCCGAGCGGCGGAAAAACGGCTCGTGCGCGCCATCGCGGCGAGATGAAGTTGATCTGTCGGCTGCCAAAGAACGGAAACTTGGACCGAATCATCAAGTGTTCTACGTTTTGTGCGGCGGAACAAAATTGCCGCAAAAACACGGCGACACTTGAAGCTGTTTGTGGTGTTTAAAAGAAGATTTCAGCCCGGATACAAAATCACGGCGTCTGCCTGTGTTGTTTTGACTCTGGCCGTCTCAATTTGGCGCCGTGTTCCCAAACACGGCAGGCGAGGCGGGAGGACACTTAACTACATTTTCCTCCTCACAAATCATTTACTTTCCCCTCAAAGCAAGGAGGGAAAAGGACGGGGACCTTGCAGAAAGACAAGGACGAAGAATAAATGAGCAGAACAGAAGAAAGTCGGCAGTCGTCATCAAGGTCTGGCTGGAGCGCCGCGGCGTTTGGGAGGAAATCATCTTCTTTAACGAGCTCTTTTTATCCCGCGATAAGTACTGATTATCTTTTATCTGCTTTGGTTGGCTTTCCCTCGGGAAGCGCTTCAAACCCAAAGAGCAGCCGTTTTGCCGCGTTTGAAAATAGATCATTGACACTTGGGTCTGTGATTGATGTCTGGTGTCCTCCCGCCTGGGTGAACAGGGGCGCTGGGACACCTGAGATCCAATGAGACGGATTATCTTCCAATATAGAGAGAGTTCTGTTGGCCTAGGTGACTAGAAACCAGGGTTTAATTTTGTGCAAATTGGCACGTGTTGGTGGAAAATGGTTGGAAACGCATCGAGCTGGAGCTGAAACAATTAATTGATTGTCATTTGATCTATAAAAAAGCTTTGAAGTGTTGCGATGGCTCGTTTAATTGGATTGGCATTAGATTGGTTTGTTTTCCAAGTGTTGTATTTAGTTTTCAGGTTTTGGGGGAAATGGCTAGAAACATTGAGCTCGAGCTGCAACAATTAATTGATTGTCATTTGCGCTATAAAAAATGCTTTGAATTTTTGCTGCTTCGATGGTTCGTTTAATTGGATTGGCGTTAGATTGGTTTGTTTTGAAAGTATTGTATTTAGTTTTCAGGTTTGGGGGAAACGGCTAAAAACATATCGAGCTTGAGCTGCAACAATCGATTGTCATTTGTTCTTAAAAAAAGCTTTGAAATGTTGCGATGGTTCCTTCAATTAGATTGGTTTGTTTTGAAAGTATTATATTTAGTTTTCAGGTTTTGGGCAAAATGGCTAGAAACATATCAAGGTTGAGCTGCAACAATTGATTGTCATTTGATCTTTAAAAAAAGCTTTGAAATGTTGCGATGCTTCGTTTAATTAGCTTCGCATTAGATTGGTTTGTTTGGAAAGTATTATATTTAGTTTTCAGGTTTTGAGGGAAATGGCTAGAAACATTGAGCTTGAACTGCAACAATCGATTGTCATTTGATTTAAAAAATAAAGCTGTGAATTGTTGCGAAAGTTCGTTTAATTGGATTGGCGTTAGATTGGTTTGTTTTGAAAGTGTTGTAGTTAGTTTTCAGGTTTTGGGGGAAATGGCTAGAAACATATCGAGCTCAAGCGGTGACAATTAATGGATTGTCATTTAATTTGAAAAAAGCTGATTTTTTGATGCTTCGATGGTTCGTTTAATTGGATTGGCGTTAGGTTGGTTTGTTTTGAAAGTATTGTATGTATTTAGTTTTAAGGTTTTAGGGAAATGGCTTAAAACATATCAAGCTTGAGCTGCAACAATCGATTGTCATTTGATCTTAAAAAAGCTTTGAAATGTTGCGATGGTTTGTTTAATTGGATTGGTTTGTTTTGAAAGTATTATTTATTTTTCAGGTTTTGGGCGAAATGGCTAGAAACATATCGAGCTGAAGCTGCGACAATTAATTGATTGTCATTTAATCTGGAAAAAAAGCTTTGAATTTTTGCTGCTTCGATGGTTCGTTGCATTAGATTGTTTTGTTTTGAAAGTATTGTATTTAGTCTCTTTCATTTTGACACCGCCCTGTGCTGTTACGCTACCACATTGAGATTCCTCGTGAATTCAGCAAAGGCATGAAATGCTTATTTGATTAATCGACGAATTATAAATAATCACAAACTGCAGACCTCGACATATCATTTGCGGATGGTTAACGTGGCGCCTTGCTTTTCGTTTGACGTGTTTCTGACTCAATCCATCTGGAATTTGAAGGTCTCTGACAGTTTTATCAACTGATTTCAAAAAGAATAAGAACGACAGGCAAACGGCAGACTGATTATCCCCTAAATGTCACGCTTCCTCGGATGCGTCACCGCCGTGGCTTCTTACCGATGGCGAGCGATAGCGCCGCCCGGAAACGCATCTGCATTCGAATGAGTCCCGTTGTTTTTGTTTCTCGGCAACGCAAGCAGATCAGACAAGATGGAGATGAAGTCATTTGAGCGTTTCGATATTTGATTTAGGACGTTGGCGGCGTGCGCTGGAACGCAATATGTCAGCATGTCAGTCTGATCCGTGTTGGCCTATCAGGCGCGTGGTGAAGTAACGGTTAGAATGTTTGTGTTCCTTCCCAGCTGAGCCTTTTGGTAGGCGAGTCCAAGACCAGACCGGGGCCTTCAATCCGTGATTTTGGGACGTTGGATTTATTGGAGTTTAGAACTACAGCATTGACGCCAGGCACTCACTCATACACGGTATGACCATTCAAAAGGTAAGACGGCTTACCATATTTTGCTGTCTAATATATCCCTCCCCCCCATTTAATATACCCGGTAGTGGTATATTAAATGGCGCACAAACGGGAAGGTACGATCCACTACGCACTCTTTATGCCGTGACAGGGTGTATTCACATTTTGCAGACTAAAACTACTTACTGCTCAGGTTAAAACTACTTACTGCTGAATAAAGTCTGACTTGGAATTTTAATGAACTTAAGTATCTATAATTATGCCCCCATGAACACCATACAAATCTTGCCAAAAAAGCTGAGTTGCCGTTCAATATATAATATTAAACGGCAGGGGTATATTAAATGGCGCACAACGGGAGTCTCAAAAAAGGAAAAATCATTTCATATACCCGGGTATATTAAACTGCAAAATACGGTACCTTTTTTACGGCCGTAGATTCACAATATGTGGAGCAGTCGGCATTCAAAGCCTCTCCCTTCGGCTCCCGGTTCTGTATTCTTAAGGGGCGAGTCCAAACCTTTTCAAATGTATTCCAAACATGGGTCAGTTTAAAGGTCAAATCAATGCATTGTCGTTCGGTTTTAAACTCATAAACAACCTTTCTGCCAACAACATTGTTGTCTTTGTTGCCGGTCCGTATCGGTATTAGGGGGAAAAATACTGAAAACTCAAGTACATAAAAAAACATGCACACACAAATTGCTGCTTCTCAGCAGCATCGATCAATAAGCTAATGTAGCAGGCGGAACTGTTAGCCAAGTACGAGAAGTTAACTTTACCTGGAAAGGATGTTTGATCTCAATCACGGGCGCCTTGCCAGTCATGTTTATGCATTTCCCTAATTAAAATGTTTTTGTCACCACTTTGTAGCAATCACTTTTGATGCTTAGATGAAGCTCGCGCGTATACATTTAGCGCCGTCCGCGCGGAGAACGTGATTAGTTTTGAACTGGGTTTATATCGCCGTCTGGATCAAAGCGCCACAAAGAAGAATATTTTTTAAAAAGCGCAATCGATAGAAGTGTTCTGAAAAGGCTTTTTCTCGTTGTTTACCCGACTACACCAGATGAAATCCGCCCCGCTGCTGTCTTGCGGGAATGAGTCGGCGTCCTTGGTTTTTAGTTGGGTCAAGTTTGTGTAAAACTGCGACAAGATGACAACCTTTCTGGGAGGCTTATTTACGATCTGCGCCGCAACAGATGGAGCGGCGCAGGCCTCGGTTTCGGCATTCAAGGCCACGTCGCTCTTTACGCACTGACTGACATTTGGGGGGCAGTCAAAGCGGGGGGACGTCTATCGCACGCCGGGCAAAATTATTTATGAGGCAGTGGGGGGCCCGACTCTGATACCAACCGCGATTTCACGTTTCAATCGGTTGTCTTCAACTCGAAATGCTAATTTTTAGTTTTCTCACCAGGATGTTTTCCCGATGCTGATCTGTACACAACCATATTTTTAGATTGATAAAAATAATGCAAAAAGAAATGTAACCGGTAAATGACAAATCATGTTTTCTCGTTTTTAGCCGAGCTCCGACACCAATGGCGATTTCACCTTTCAGTTCGGCCGTGTCGTCTTCAACCCGAATGCTATTTTTTTTTCTTACGATGTTTTGCCCATGCTGATCCATACGCACACATATTTTTGAACCGATAAAAATAATGCAAAAAGAAATGTAACCGGTAAATGACAAATCATATTTTCTTGTATTTTGGCCTACTGGTAGCTTCTGAAAAATTCTCTGCATACAAAATTATAGGTGGCTTTATTACACGGGTTGTCAATTGTAACTTTGAAAAACTGAATCGTCCTGTATTTTAGAAACAAAAACATGTTTCCATATTGAGTCGATAGATCTAGATCAGTGGTGGCGAACAAGTTAGACCCAAAGAGCCAAAAATTTGAAACTGAGGGTGTCACACCGTACACCAAAAGAAAAATTCCAATCTGCCAAAAAAATTTGAAATATTTATTGTTCTGAATTGACTCCGAATTTGAGTTTATTTACGATTAAAATAAGAGAAACATGAAACGAGGCAAAGAGCCACAGTACATACAAAATACCATAAGAAGCAAAGAGCCACATGCGGCTCGAGAGCCACCTGTTCTCCACCCATGATCTAGGTAGTGAATACTACCAATTTTTGTAGTAACACGGGTGAATGGCGTTTAATAGAAAGTTTTTGGTGTTCAATAATCAACATTACTTGGAAGGGTTTTTCGTGTTTTCTTTGGGATTTTGTTCGTGTTGAGGGCATAGAATTGGGAATCTGAATTTTTATGGATCCAATTAAAAGGTCAAAAGGATTTTTGGGGGTGGTTATTTTCCCCCAAATTTTGGAATTTTAACTGTTGCGTAACAATACTTTTTGGGTCGTCCTTTTTCAGTGGAATTCCGACGCCGTTATTGATGGGGCAACATGCCAATCGTAATTCATACCCGTCGCCCGGAGAAGACATACGTGACACTTTCGTCAAAACACGTGCCCGTCTGTCGAGTCGTTATCGCGCGGCTGCTGCTAATTAGGCTGTTTGTGTCATTCAAAAGCCATTAATTGAACACCACAGCTTATTATGGTGATTAAAGTGACAGGAAGTTGTGCACTACAATTAGGAGAGGAAAATAATCATCAGGCAAATGCAAACCAGCTTCGCATCGCTTCATCTCAAAATTATTCATTCGATTTAGATATGGCGGCATGTCAAGGTCATGGAAGCCGTGGGAATTCTAAAATTAGCCAAATTTGAAAAATTATTGGTCTAATTAATAAATTATTGACCCATACAGTGACGCCGATCATGTTTCAATGCAAAAAAATCCAAGATTAAACATAAAATTTGTTTAATTGCTAATTTCGGGTAACCGATTTGTCGTCATCGGGACTGACTTCCGATTGCTAACGAACCAATCAAATTGGATCGCCGTCTTGACTCACAAATTGGAGAATGAATTCACCGGCTGTCATTGACGTCATATTCAAAATACATTTTTCAAAATCCGATCTTCTAAAAATGACAAACTGTTTGATTCATCGCCGCCATTGACATAAGTAGCACGCCAACTATTATATTATTGATACATACGCGTGTCAAGTAGGTCGCATTTAAGGAGCCATCTTTGGAACCGCCAGATAACGAACGCCATTCTCGACCACCGTCGAAATAGAAAACACATCAGCTCGTGCGTAAGCTCGCCGATAAATGACATAAATCCGCACGCCATGGACAGCAGATAACGCGCCATATTTTTAAAAATGTTATAATAAAAAGCAGAGTCAAGCTGCCAGAATGAAGATAATTACTTTTGATAAGGCCCGACTGGGGAGAGGCTAAGTCGATAAGACGCGGCGGGGTTAGCGAACACACGCGTTTGCTTGACTATGGACGGTACTGGCGTCGGGACACGGGCGCGTTATTCAACCGTTGGCTGTGAAGAGGACATGACGTAGAATTTTCAGTTCAAGGAAGTACCGCGAAAGGACTTGTTGTTCAGAACTTGCATAGTCCGTCAAGTAGAAACCTTCATTTTTTTTTAATACAATTATTCGACAATCAAGTACTCTATTATACATTGAAAAGAAAGAACAAACCATTTTAAGGGTTCAATCATTTGTTTCACAAATAAAAGTACAGTACTTTAGAAACGTTTTTTTTCAACAAATAACTTCTGTACTGTAGTGTCAAATCATAAACTCGAATTTGCACGTACGTAATATTAATTTGGCAAGCTGTTTTACGTAATGTTAAACTACAAGGTTATTGATGCACAGTTAGAGAAGAAGCAGAGCGACTTTAGCCAATCAGAATGCAGAACACAATATACCCCAGATCCTCCTCCCGTATATAAAGTTTGCCTCTTCCCCCTCTCAATGAGATAGCAGCCATTGTTTGTATCCATTGACAGTCACACAGCGCTGTGTTTATTAATATTGACGAGTTCTTTGGCAGATTTCTGCCTCTGTTTCCTTTATTCAGCCTCATGGACCATTGGACGAACACGCGAGTTAGAACTTGTCACTCTTCAGATGCCATTGGTGGCCATGGGCATCCACTTTTCTAGCTTTTTATCCATTCTGTGAATTTAAATGAGGTTATCTCTCATGGACATCTGTTTGATGTGGGAAGGCCAATGAAGAGCTAGCATTTCTTAACAAAAATGTGTTTTATTGTAACCAAAAATTCAACCGTTTGACCAAACTGATGTTGCATTAAAAAATATCCAAAAAGCCAGACACTTTAAACCCCCTAAAAATCCCAACACTTTAGACGCCCTAAAAAGCCAGACACTTTTGACCCCCCAAAAGCCCAACACTTTTGACCCACTAAAAGCCAGACACTTAAGATCCCTAAAAAGCCAGACACTTTAGACCCCCTAAAAAGCCACATACTTTTGACCCCCAAGGCCCAACACTTGAGACCCCCCCAAGGCCCAACAACACTTGAGACCCCCTCAAAAACCCAACACTTGAGACCCCCTCAAAAGACCCAACACTACAGACCCCCAAAAGCCCAACACTTGAGACCCCCTCAAGAGCCCAACAACACTTGAGACCCCCTCAAAAGCCCAACACTACAGACCCCCCAAAAGCCCAACACTTGAGACTCCCTCAAAAGCCCAACACTTGAGACCCCCTCAAAAACCCAACACTTGTGGCCCCCTCAAAAGCCCAACACTTGAGACCCCCTCAAAAGCCCAACACTTGAGACCCCCTCAAAAGCCCAACACTACAGACCCCCTCAAAAGCCCAACACTTGAGACCCCCTGAAAAGTCCCAACACTTGAGACCCCCTGAAAAGTCCCAACACTTGAGACCCCCTGAAAAGTCCCAACACTTGAGACCCCCTCAAAAGCCCAACACTTGAGACCCCCTCAAAAGCTCAACACTAGACCCCCCTCAAAAGCCATACACTTTTGCCCCCCAAAAAGCCTGAAACCCCGACACTTCAGATCCCCTAAAAGCCCAACACTTTTGCCCCCCAAAAACCCTGAAACCCCCAACACTTAAGACCCAAAACGCCAGCCACCCCGACGCGCAATGACCGTAAATTTGTAAGGAAGCGGCGAGCTTCGACTTTGCTAACGTCAAGCGGCAGCTTCATCATCAATCACGGCCAGCGTTTGTAATCAAACGTCCAAGATTATGAAAAATGGCATCTGTCAAGCCAAGATGGCTGCCCGGCATCACTTCATCAGGAGTCCCCCCCCCCAGCCAATCGGTGGCTTCCGATGCTAATTTGGCATCCCGGCCGACAAAGCGAGTGAAGAATCGACTCCCCGACGTGAGTTTATCTGCGCTCCTCATCCATAAATCACTCCGAATGATTGCCCCCGCCCCCCAGCCGTCGCTTTGCTGAGTCTGCCGCTTTTATCCGGGAGGACTTGATATCAAACGACCCAAGACGATTGGACGAACCTCGGGAGCAAACGTCGGCAATTAAGCTTAAAGCCGTTATCTGGCGCCATCGGAACACTTTCTAGGCCTCGACCTCTAAAAAGGACGCCTCGGATTACGCTAGCTAACAAGCCGCGTTAGCGGCGTTCGAATTTCGCGCGAGGGGAAGCGCATTACCCGCGGAAACGCCAATGTTTCTACCCGTATTGGCGTAGCGCTTCTGTAGGCGTAAAGAAAGGGATTTTCAGAGCGGGATCGGCGGCGTTTGTCGGCCGGCGACCGCTCTGCATTCCCTCTCTACGTCTTTGCGCCTAAAGCACTCTGGGCTGGAATTAGAAGCGCTTTGGTCTTCGTGGGGGAGCTACAAAGCCAGCATGCGGGTTATCGCTGCTAGGAATCGGGAGGAATAAACTCGCGGGCAACGACGGCCTGTCCAATGTGTGGGGTTTTTATTTATTTATTTTTGGTCGCTTTGATCCACAATCAAAAACTTAGTGTGTGCCCACAGCAAGACCGATGGTGCTCTTTGAGTAATGTTATGCTCAAAGACCCCCCATTGGCTCACATTTAATTTTAAGATGAGAAAAAACGTTTTTTTAGGAATAGAAAAATTCATCCAAATTTGAGATCAAATTATTATTATTATATGTTCCTCATTTAACAGGATTTGAAGTGAAAGGATTAATAACATCATCGTAACTCATTTTATTTCCGTAAAATTGAAACCTGAAGAACCATATATACTTGTTTTTTGGACATTTGAATGTCATTTTTGTATTGAATTTGTATTTGAAATGTAATTATTAGCAACTAAAATAGTATCATGTAAATAAATACCCTCAACTTATTGGAGCAAACGCCGTGAGTTGAAAACTGCCCGTTTTTGTTGTGTTTTTTTTGTTTTTGTTTTTTCCTCACGCTAGGACGAGCAACGGCGTTCCAGCTGTCAACCATGAAAAAAAACAAATGTTTACCGCGACTCGCCGTTCTCTCGACGCTCGTAAGCGCCGTGGCGTGTGTTGTTGCGTTACGATTGCATTTCAATCGGGACGCCGTGTCACTCGCATTAACATTTCAAATGTCACTTTCTCTTGGTTTTTTTTTCAGAAGAAGCCGCTTTGAACTTTGACGAATGAAATGCCGCAGCAAATCGTGAGGAAAACCAATGACTATGTATGAGAGACCCAATCATATTTGTCAACACTGGGGGTGCCGTTAAAAAAAAATGGAGGTCATAGTTGCCATGTTGCGCTTCGGATTGAAAATGGCGATCCAAAATGGCTGAAAACTTTTCAATTTTTTCCATGTAAATTGCTCAAATATTAACATTGCTTGATTTCTTGTTTTTTTTTTCATGGCATGGATACAAAATGGCGCCGGAAGATTGATCTCCATAAAATGAAGTCGCCGGGGCCGGGAATTGAACCCAATAGCATCCCAGTCAGAAAGGACACACGGGAAATGCCGGTCCAAAAACGATGGCACCGCATCTAGTCTGGTACGTACCGTATTTTCTCGCATTTACGCCGTATTTGCCGCTAAAAAAAATGCTGACTGAATCGAGGGTGCGGCTTATATGCGCACAAATTCGACTTGAAATGCACGAAACGACAGACAATATGGCCGATACGATCATTTATTTCCAAAAGATAAACAGATAAAATGCTTTGCAAAATTTATTTTGACATATGAATAAAATTAAGAAAGAAAATGTATCTTGAATTAAACGTGAAAAACTCACTCACTTGAATAATAAATCCATTTATACAGTATCTCAGAAATACCACGTGTGATGATTTTTCTTAAGATTTTCCCTTCAAAGTATTACATTTGTACTCCCTATAAAAACCACGAATATGGAGATAAAAATTGTGAAACGGGGCGTCTAATACGAGAAAAATCGTAAAATTCAACAATTTTGAGACCATTTTAAGGGTGCGGCTTATACGCGAGGGCGGCTAATATTCGAGAAAATACGGTATCTATCGTCTATGCGGCGGTAATTGCTTACGGCGAGCGCTGTTTACACGCAAAGGTGAGCATTTTTTTTTCTTCGGCGTAATCTCCAGACGGCAGATTAGCGCCGCGGTGTTGATATTCACCCCCACTTCTCATCTGGTTGTAATGGCGGTCTGGGCGGCGGTTCAAGAGAGCTCTTCTTCATAATGCATCAAACGCATGCACGCACATGTTTGACTTTTGATATTTTTTTTCCCGGGCGCCACATGTAAAATGGATGGCGCCCTCGCGCAAGCTGGCGACCGATCCGTCAATCACCGGGGGAGGAGATAGACGACCGTGGTGGAATGCCGTGAGCAAACCGTGTCGAAATGACTGTGCGTATTATTAGGATTGTTGTGATAGGTCGGTATAGTTATGGAAATATTTGGGATTATAGTCGTGTTTTTGGGTGAATTATTTATGGCCGATATTAAATATTATCGTCCCGAGAGAAATGGAACCAAGATGGCGAGGCTTTGCTTTGTTTTTCGGTTTTTGACAAAAACTAAATAGACTGGTTGTCCTTTGAAAAAATAATAATAATAATAGTTTTTTTTTTAAATTACAAATTTGCTAAATGTGAATGCTCTAGAAAATGTAGCCTTAAATCTATTTTGAAATTATGAAATCGTGTAATGCAACTGAAAACATATTTTTAGAATTAAATGAAAAATATAAGTACCAAAAACCTTTTTTTAACGGAGAAACAAAAAAAATTACAAATTTGCTAAATGTGAATACGCTAGAAAAAGTAGGATTAAATACATTTTGAAATTATGAAATCATGTAATGCAACTGAAAACATATTTTTTAGAATATATATAAGTACCAAAACCCCTTTTTCTAGTCTTATTTAATCGAGAATAGGACATAACTTTAACTGTAATCTTTAGTCCACCCTATTTTAATTAACTTACTACTTTTTCTCGTATCAATAATACAAACTGGATTCCCCATTCCTTATGAACATATTAATTTCAATTTTTTCCGTCTTAGCATTAATCCTCTCTTGCCCTTTTCCTCTCACAGTACATTATTTTTTCTCTCTCTCTCTCGCTCGACTTTTGCGCCTAATTGAGAATTGCACAGTTAATTAATTGGCACGTAATTCCGTGTTTACACAGCACCCCGGCGCCGGCCTTTCCACGCCGCCGACAAACGGCCCGCTCACGCCGTGACCAATTAAAGCCGGCAGCCATTGTGACGCGCGCGTCACGCCGACGAGGTAGGCACATCTAGCGGGTTAATTACATTGACCTTTTGTTGTTGTTGTTGTTGTTTTTATTTTTTTTAATGACTTCATCTCAAGACTGTTGTCACGAGCGGTCGCAGTTGCAGTTTAAGATCAGTATTTCTTCCTCATGTTTTTGGTAATGTTAAATTTCAACCTGCTAAAGCACAGGGGTCAAAACTTGGGGACCAATCCCGGGCCGGCATTTAGAAAATCATGACTCAAACATATTTTTAAAAAATATTTCGCAAATCCTCCATGAAAGACCAAAAACTACAGGAATAATTCAATATTTACACTGGGTGTTAAAAAAATATTCATATTAAAAATCACTGCATGATCCGGATTATAAAGCGCACTCCTTTTGTTTTGCTATATAATTTTCTGGAAAAACTATTATGTTGACATATCCCGATTTGGGCACTTGCTCTCCTTTTTATTATATATTATATTACATACTTAGAATTTTTATTGTTTTTAAGGACAACCCCTCCCTACCCACAAATCTTCAGATTATTTTCCCCGTGAAAATCCTTCATTTATACAGAATATTTTCACCCCAAATCCACCATCCGATATTTTTACCGCTCCAAATATATGGGAAATCTAGCGGTCTCAATAGTAGCCAATAAATTAACTTGGAGACGAGGCGGGGCCTAAAAATGCATTTGCAAAAGTGTCCAATGAGGTTGAAAACGTCAACCTCAATGTAACTTATTGACATTGTTGTCGTTGGGTCTTTCCTCTACTCAGTCATTTGCACTCCGTCGCGGCGGTGCTTGACTAAAATGCACTTTAACATGCGTTTAAATGACATGGCGCGACGCCGTGGGCGTGCGCCCGGGGCCGGTTAATACGCGCTAACGCTAATCGTGCACTCCAGGCACTGATGTTAAAAAGCTACGGAACATTTGTTTGAATGAATGTTAATCTTTCATCACCCACACAAAACGCTGAACATCACCGCTGGAATTAATTGTTTTTTTTGTTTTTGTTTTTTTAAACTGCCTTTAATGTGGAGACGAGTTATTTTTGTCCGTGTCACGTTGGAGTCTTTAAATATATTAAATTATAGTTAGACTTTCATTTATTGATGCCACAATAGAGTAGTTCGCTTTGAAAATACAGCTTAAGTTTATTACTGGTCTGATATATTTTATATATATACTAATATACAGATATATATATACAGATATATATATATATATATATATATATATATATATATATATATATATACATGTATATATATATGTATGTATGTGTATATATGTATGCATGTGTATATATGTATGTATATATGTATGTATATATGTATGTATGTGATATATGTATGTATATATGTATGTATGTGTATATTTGTATGTATGTGTATATGTGTGTGTATATACATGTATGTATATATATATGTATATATATATATATGTATGTATATTTATATATGTATGTATATGTGTATATATATATATGTATATATATATGTATATATGTGTGTATGTATATATATATATGTGTGTGTATGTATATGTATATGTATATATATGTATGTATATGTATATATATGTGTATGTATGTATGTATATATATGTGTATGTATGTATGTGTATGTATGTATGTGTATATATATGTATGTAGATGTATATATATGTATGGAGATGTATAAATATGTATGGAGATGTATATGTATGTATATATATGTATGTATATATATGTATGTATATATATGTATGTATATGTATATATGTATGTATATATATATGTATGTATATGTATATATATTTTTTCATGAACAAGCGTTGAAATCCAAAGAGGTCTCAGCCTATTCAAATGACTCTTGAAGCGCTGCTGTCGTCCTTCAATGCTAATGGCAATGTCCCCCGGCGGCCGCCAGTCACGGCCCGGTCGCCACCCCCCTTGGCGGATCGCCCCGGGGCGCAATACGTCTTGGCGCCGTGAGCTGTCGACCTTCCACCGATGCCCGCCCGATTTCCCAGTTTGCGGTAGTCGAACGGAAAAGGCCAATGGTCCTGACGCTAAGCGGGCACGGATCACTGGGGGGTGGGTCTAAACATTGACATATTTTTCTGCGACACGCCACAGTCGACTGGTATTCACGGGGGTCAAAGTCTACCGCGAATCGCCGCTATTTCCGAAACCGTGCGCCGAGGTCAGGCCGGCCTCGTTTTGTCGCGCGAGTCCGGCCTGAACGCAACACGAGTCCCGTTATACCGACAGCGAATTGTGAGGACGCAAATCTACGACTTACACGATCTTAAATTTAATCAGGGATGGAAAACTATTTAGCATCGGCCCGCTAGCCACTGAAGTCGACTGCATAAAATATCACGCTAGCTATTTGATGAAGTGCGGAAGGGCAAAGTGGCGCGCAAACGCACGTTAGCCTCTGACTTTTATTGGGATTCCACGTCACACGCAATAACGATGAGACCTTTATTACGCCGCATTAATCTCTGGCCCACGCCGCGTTTACGGCCGAGGTCAAATATCGGCGCGGTGACCTTGGAGAAGCCGCTTTCATCCATCATCGTGTAGCGCGACAGGAAATTGTCACCGGGCGCTCGCCGCTCGATTTACATAGACGCCAATCGCCGTAAGACCCTCGAGACTTGATCGTTATGCGAAACTTGGCTAGCTCGCTAATTATTTTCTTTCGGGTCTGGGTTAGCCTCCAACGGTAAGTTTTTTTGGAGGGCAAAAAATAATCGGGTTTTTGTATCGTTATCGGAAAAACTGTTTCGCTTGTTTTCCATTATTCCTTTAATTTGTGTGTTCTTGGTTTTTGATCAGATAAAAATTGCCCTCTTATACTCCAGTGCGACTTATATATTGTTTTTTTCCACTGCATTTTGCGACTTATACTCCAAAAAATACGGTATGTAAAATCTAGGACTTTTAGTCAGAAAACATTCTTGATTGCTGGTTTATATTAAATGTGTATTTGCTTAGGATATTTTTTTAAAGATCATTTCTTTTAAAAATATCGGAATCTTATTAAAAAGTAAGTAAAGAATGTTACTTTTTCTGTAAAAACACCTTATTTTTTAGAGTTGGATTTTTTAAACCATCCTTGCTAGGAATTTTAATTTCCGAATTGTAATTAAAGTTCAACCTAAACAAGTCACACGATTCCTCACCTCGGCCTTAAAACAAAACGATTCCAGAGAAAATAAAGATTGACCTTCAAAGGCCATAAAAATGCCAATTTGCAGTTCAAGGACCCAACCAGAACGGCGCCGGCGTGCTTTTTAATTCCAACCGGCGGAATCAGCAGGAGCACCTGTGTTTTACACGGCAGCCGCGATAAAAGAAACCCGTCGGAGACCGTTCCCGCTTTGAGTAAACAGCGCCGCCCTTAAAAACCGTGTCTTATCTCGCCGTCCGTGCCGTCCTCGCCTGGACGGGTTTACGACGCCGCCGAGCCGGAAAAGACTTTGGGAAGATAACTCCACGTCCCGGCGGGCGCGGGACGTTAGCCGATACGGCTTTGCGGGAGCAAAGCTCGCCTTGTTTTTCCGTCGGCATTGTTTTTTTTTTATCTGGGCTCAGGATTCGAGCCGCGACTTTTCCCGCGTTGGCCCGGCGGAGAATTAAACGTCTGACAGATGTGCGGGAGGGCGGCGAGCGATGGTTCCCGCGGCGGCTCCCGCTTGGCCGCCGGTCCCTCGACGGGTGATGCGCGCCGCCGGGCCCGACTAAACGAATGATGAAAGCCAGCCAGATGGGAGAGGAACAACAGCTTTAGGAAAATGAGAAGGAGGGGAAAAAGAATGTCAGGCAAAGTCAAAGAGAGGGCGCCATTTCATCCGCCGCTGAGTTCAATTCCGCGCTAGTCATTAGGAAACTCCTCAGATCAGACAGCGCATTTCCACCGGCAAGTTCGGTCCAGTCCGTTACGCGACATGGATTTGTAAGTCCTTGCGTGTCTTGGATTTGTTGTTCCTTGTGTGTCTTGGATTTTTAGGTCCATATGTGTCTTTGATTTGTACGTCCTTGTGTCTTTGATTTGTCAGTCCTTGTGTGTCTTTGATTTGTAAGCTCTTATGTGTGTTCGATTTGTAAGTCCTTAGTTGTTTTGGATTTGTAAGTCCTTACGTGTCTTTGATTTGTACTTACATGTCTTCAATTTCTAAGTCCTTACTTGTCTTGGATTTGTAAGTCCTTGCGTGTCTTGGATTTGTAAGTCCTTGTGTCTTGGATTTGTTAGTCCTTGCGTGTCTTGGATTTGCAAGTCCTTGTGTCTTTGATTTGTAAGTCCTTGCGTGTCTTTGATTTGCAAGTCCTTGTGTCTTGGATTTGTACGTCCTTCGTGTCTTGGATTTGTACGTCCTTGTGTGTCTGATTTGTAGAATGTGTCGGAGAAACAAGGGCCGCGAAACCTGTGTGAGATGTTTGCATCCCCTGAGCACCAGTTTGACTAGGTCCTCCTTTTCTATGTTCAATCCATCGACTCCCAGCATGCTTTGCGAGCTGGGCCGCTAACTTTAATAGGCTGGGGTGCGAGTGGGGTGGGGCGTCGACTCGCGGAGCATCTGCTCGACCGTACCAGAGGAGATAAATCCGCAACAGGCGCGATGCATCTTCATTAAAGTCGGCGCTCAACACCTCGCGCTGAACCCTGCCAAAGTGTCCAGATGCCGCGTTTGAAGCCAGGGGAGGGGCCTAAACCCGAGCGCGGTCCGGACACGGTCCGGCGGCTCCATTTGGAAACGCCTAAATTCAGACATCCATCTCGGTTAAACAATCACGCGGCGAGACGGCGTGCCGCGCCAATTTTGAAAAAGGAGTCACCAAATGATTGAAAATCACGGGAGACGTTTGCCGTTGGCGTTTCGCCGCAAATGGCGCAAGATGGAGGCACGTGGTGATGGCTCGCCAAGTTGCTGCTATTTGCTCAGCTTTCAAATAAAGGAGGTGGCATTTGGAGTGTGACGTTCGGCGTTCGGCCAACTTGGGGAAATCGGAGATATATAAAAACATCCAACATTTCTGGCTCCTAAAAATCCAACATTTTTTATTTCAAGATTTGACCCCACCCGAAAAAAATCTCCCAAATATTTGATCCCACCCCCCAAAAATTATCCAACATATTTGACCCCCCCCCAAATTATTCAACATATTTGACCCCGCCCCCCAAAAAATATTCTACATATTTGACCCCGCCCACCCAAAAATATTCAACATATTTGACCCGTCCCCCAAAAATCCAACATATTTGACCCTCCCCCCAAAAATCGAACATATTTGACCCCACCCCCCCAAAATTATCCAACATATTTGACCCCGCCCCCCAAAAATCCTACATATTTGACCCCACCCCCCAAAAATTATCCAACATATTTGACCTCATCCCCCAAAAATCCAACATATTTGACCCCGCCCCCCAAATATTATCCAACATATTTGACCCCACCCCCCAAAACTTATCCAATATTTGACCCCGCCCCCAAAAATCCAACATATTTGTCCCCGCCCCCCCAAAATCCAATATTTCTGACCCATAAAAACAATCCCCCATTTTTTGACCTGTAAAAAACAACCTCCCACATTTTTTAACATTGAGGCTTCAACATTTTCAGACATGAAATGACCCTCTAATGATGATTCATATCTGCCTAGCAAATGTGCGTACATCTCAACTCATCAATAATGCATGCTGGGAACTATTTGGCAAATCAATAACCCGCATGTAAATCTTCTCTAGATCCGATTAAAACCCATCAAAAAGTCTACTCGGGGGAAGAGCACGGGTCAAGTCGGAGTCAAAGGGGGACACCCTTGACTGAGGCGCCTTTACGCGCCGCTTAACGACCGACGCGTGGCGATTTACGAGCGCCGCCTGCGACAAACGACTTCATAACGCCGCCCGATGAATCCATTATTTTCGGCGCCGGGTAACGAGTCCGTGGATGCTCCGCCGTACGCTTTATCGGTATCTTCCTCCGCGTCGCCATGACAACAACAAGTACCGGATCGATACGCAATTTAAAAAAACGTCCTCAAATGGAGGGACCGGCGGCCAATCGCGTCGTGGCGATGGCCCAAATGTTCGACTCAAAGAAACGCTCGATGCTGTTTTCGATACCGCGAAAATAAAAACGCCACAAAAATCAATAAGGGCATAAAAAAGATTTGAATTCAACATTAATTTGATTGTTTGTTTGTTTTTGAAGACTTGCTTATCACCTTTGAAGACGGATCATCGTCGGGGGAGCGTCCCGCCAAGATGGCCGCCCTGGCGTCTCCATCCGTCAGCGGAAAAGGTGAGAATGAATTGAGCAAAGGCCTCGCAAAGGTTACGTCCGCCTTTACGCGTCAGGAAGAAGGCGGGATTTACGGCGCCTGCTTCAAAAGTCGCCATAGGTCAATTTATATTATTTTAATATTTTTTTCCTTTCTTTATGCCTTTTATTTTGGCTGGATTTTTGTTTTTAGTAGTTATGCCTTCCTACCTTTAATTCCATTTGTGAATATTTGGGGTTTGAAAGAACAAAATTACTGCTTTTATTTTTCAAGGCGCAAAATTTACACTTTTTATTATCCCAAATCAAAAATGAAATGAGAATGTTTTGAATTTTAATTTAAAAAATTAGGTGTAAGTCAGCGACTGTAGGCAGTAAAATTAATTTCTGTGATACTTTGGGAAACCACTAGTTGGTGTCCCAATTATCAAAGACAATTCGATAAGAAACTAATTTCTAAAATATTCCTAATTTGAATGTAATGTGAATATCCTGTCCGTAAATATAAAATTATATTTCTGAACTGAACAAGAGCTTGTACATTTTACTTTGAAATTTCTGAAATGTGACTTCCTGTGAATCCCAATCAATCAAACGTAAAATAAAAAATAAAAAAGTGGGCGTGGCCAGCTATCTCCGTCCGATTAATCGGCGCCGACAGCCGTCACGTCCCGTCGTCCGTCATTGTCAAAAAGACGAGCGCCGCTAATTTGCGCTCCGACTCGGGGAGCCTCCCAATTAGCGTCAGCCGCTGCGTCCGTCAAAAGGCAACGGCCAATTACCCGGGGTTTGTTTGTTGTATTTAAAGGGGCGGCGCACCTATAATTTGCCACTTTGATAGAGACGTTATCTCCGAATGACGGTCGTGACCATCAAAAATGCTTGGAATAAGTGGAACGGAAATTTACCCAAAGCGAAGAATATGTGGGTGTCGATAATTGACTTTAAAGATGCATTTCTTTGCTTTTTGAAAGGTATCTACTGCATTTAGGAAACAATTGTCTATTTCCTCTTAGTGACTGAAATTATAACTTAAAAATATGGATGTGTTGATGTTAAAACAAGTTACTTTTGGCGGAATAGCATCAAATTTAAGATCGTAGATCTTTAATAAGTAGAATGTACTGTTTTTTTTATCAAAGAAAATATTGAATTAGATTAGATTACATAACTGTATTCATCCCATATTCGGGAAATTTCACTATTTGCAAGAGGGTGAGAATACAGACACAGCAAAATGATTTTAAAACAAGTTACTTTTGGCGGAATAGCATCAAATTTAAGATCGTAGATCTTTAATAAGTAGAATGTACTGTTTTTTATCAAAGAAAATATTGAATTAGATTAGATTACATAACTTTATTCATCCCATATTCGGGAAATTTCACTATTAGCAAGAGGGTGAGAATACAGACACAGCAAAAGACATTTTAGACAGTCCTGGATATGTTTAAGTGGAGTTGAGAATTTGCAGCACAAAATTCATTTAAAAAAAATCAATTTACATCAATTATTTTTCCTGTCGCTTATCTTCATGGGGTTCGCGGGGTGCTGGAGCCTATCCCAGATGAAAGAAACCCCAAGTAGATTCATAAGACGTAATTAAAAATGAGAGAATCTTGACATGTACGTTTTCTTCATGAATAAATACAAAATTGTTCCTTCAAGTTTAACTTCAATTTCATTCATTCTTTCATTTTCCAAACAGCCAGAGGCTCGCGGGGGCGCTGGAGCTCATCTCAGCCAACAGTTGGCAGGCGGAGCACTCCTCAAATCTCTTCCCGGCCGCGGAAACGTCAGCTCAAGCCAATCGGACGTCTTCCGGTAAACTCGCCGAAAACACAACCCGTTTCCATTTGCCGTTGTCGACTTTGACCTCCGGGAATTGCGAGCACGGCGCTCGCTACAAGTCGGACCCGCCTCTGATTTCCTGCCGGCGTCTCAATCGGAGCGCATCTCATTTCCCGGAGGGCCCGATCGGTATCCCCGCCGCGGGGCTTTTGCGGTGTCCCGCCGCCGTTTTGCGCCAATTTGTGCCGGGCGCCCCTTTTTGACCTCCGCCTTATCGGACGGGCGCAGGCGTCAAGGACGGCGCCGCCGTTCTTTATTGACTTGTAAATACTGCAAATGGAAGGACGGCGTCCTCGCCGAGCGTTTCCAATTACGGCGGAGTAATAGGACGCCGTCAGGCGGACGGCGTTGTACCGCCGGCGTCTTTTATTGTGCCGCTCTTTGGGGAAAAAAAAGAACAAATGCCGCCTTTTAACACTTTGACTGGCGACATTTTTCAGCTCGTCTGCCACTTTTACAAGGACAATCAGACTCTCAATGCATTTTCCTTCCCTTAAAGCTCTTTTTATGGAGCTTTTATTAAATAATAGTGACAAAGAATGCCCCCCATTCCATCATGTTCCCGCCAGTTGGCCTGCTGTCTTTATTTTATTCATCGATATATTTTAATTGTTGAACAAAAAGGGGAAAACAGATAGATTTAATTTCCTTTTAAAAAAATCTATTAAAAACAACTTACGTTTTTTTTACACGTTACATTTTATTTACATATTTGATGACTTGATGGACAATAAAGGCTGAATGAGTTAGTCTGGTTTTATCTTGTCTAAATGCAGCAATTAGATTAGATAACTTTTCGGGAGACAACATTTTTCTTTCTAGCTTTAATCGTTCTTTATTATTCAGGAGTATAATTTAAATTTGGGTCCTTCCCCAAAAACAACGTACTTTGTCACTTCATGTTTTTTTAAGAAAGTGTTCATTTTATTTTAATCCTTTTAGCGGCAACCAACAAATGGAAAAGTGATGCTTTGAGGGAAATTATTCCAAAATTTATTGGGTTTTGATTTTTTTTTCTTATTTGGGGACAGATTAGATTAGATTAAATTATATAACTTTATTCATCCCGTATTCAGGAAATTTCATTGTGTCAGTAGCAAGAGAATACAGACACAGAAAAGACATTTTAGACATAAATAGATAGGTAATAAATAAATAAGCGTGTTGATGAAATATATATATATACACATGTACATCATACATATATGTATAAATATACGTACATACACATAGAGTTGGTCTTAAGTAGATGTAGACATCTGATTATTTTGAAAAGCTTTTTGTCCTCTTTCTCATCAGGTAAGGTTTCGGGTCTTTCTTTTTTGCCCTTTTTTTTGCAAATTGAAACTAGTTTCTTAAACGTCTAGTTTTGTAACACACCCGCAGTACAATAAAATTACCCTGGCTTACAAACCTCCCTCTATTTTTGGCCACAGCTGCAATTTTTGGTGAAACCAAACATGGACACACTGGATAGCGCCAATTAAGATTAAGTCGAAAACGGATGGCAACGAATAAAGTTAATTTTTTAATCAACTAAAGCCCCACCTGACCTTTTTATTTCCTAGTCAAGCTCCATCATTCACATTATTGGTCGTTTTCCACTGCTTTTTGTTTTAAAAATCCTCCGGAAAATTCCCTTACCTAATGTTTGTTTTCCCACTTTGACAGTTTGCGACCGTTTCCGGCGCTGACCACACCCCCAAAGAATCTCACACCTGGCGTCGCCGGAGAGACCACGCCAAACATGGGCTGCTGCGGAAGCGCCAAAGTGTTCCCCTCTCCAAAAGATCCGAACAACTCCAAAGACGGGAAACGGAAGAGCTACGTGAGCGTGATGCGTTCGCTGGCGGCCTTGGCCAAGGAACCAGAGAAGAAGGACAAGGTCTCCCCAAAGACCGAGGCCCAGACTGCGGCGGAGGAAAACCGAGAAATGTACAAGGATTGGTTTGACGCCCGGGTAACCACCAGGTAGGAAATTGTTTCTTTTTTTTTTTTTTTTTTTTTTTTTTTTTTTGGGACAAAAACACAGCACTTACCATTTAGTTTTTTGATTGACCTGAAACCCAAAACAAATATTTTACAATCCAGTTCTTTTGCCTAAAACAAAAAAGGCAAAACAAACAACAAGTCGTTTGTAGCTGGAAGCGAAGAGAAATTAAAAACTGTTTTTTTATTTATTTTAATTCCCTGTATTCCCATCTAGCATTTCTCCCGAATTCCCTCCCCTCGACAAAACCTCCATAGACAAAAAAAACCTTCTGGCACGCCGCCATCCAATAATCCCGCACCTTTTCCACCCTCATTTTCCATCCATCAGGACGTAAATAGTTTCCGAGTATACTCTTTCTTCCTTTGTATGGCGTGCCAATGTTTCCCAAATGACCAAATCGCAGCTTAATGTGCATCTCTCCCCTCGCTTTTATGATTATCTTTTCAAAACATAAAGCCAGCCACTTGTGGAGCAAAAGCAGAGGAGATCATTAAAGCTTCCAAACTGCAAGCCAAGATGTTTTTTTTCTAGGCTCTAGTTATCTGAACCGATCTCTCTTTAAACTCTCACTCTCCAATGTTTTCCGGTGCGACCTATCGTCCCCAAAATCCACTACTTGTCACCTTGCTGTCCTCCCTCTCGCCATCCTTCCACGGACATCTCTCCTCTGGACATGTCCAAACCAACCTCCTCTGCAAACAGTCTGCAGAAGTTCCCCATCTTGTGGAAGACTTCCTGTGTGTGGTTCCAGTTTTTGTCCAACTTTACGTCTTTTTGAGTCTATCCGTTTTTGCTACCGAAACTCGTAGCTCGTTTTGTGTTTTTGCTGCTTTTCTGTCTTAATGATTTGGTGATTCTTAATGATCCCATTGACTTTGATTTGCTTTGTACTTTGTGCTTTTGCTTTGTTGTTCTGCGGCCTTTGACTATACTGTCTAACTTATAACTATGCCTTTTCTTGCTACTGTCACAATGAAATTTCCCGAATACGGGATGAATAAAGTTATCCAATCCAATCCAAAAACAGTCCCTCTGACTGTCATGTTTCTTTTCCTGTCCAACCTGGTGACTCCTCAGGAGAACCTCAGCGTTTCCATCTCCACTACCTCTTGCTCAACCTCCCGTCTTTTCCTCATCGCTACCGTCTCCTAGCTCGACCAGCTTCTCCAGCTTCTCCACTTTCCCATCATGGTCACCGTTCCTCACTTCATTTTTGCATCCTCCGTTCCCCTTCAGTGTCGACACCAGGTACTTCAAGTCCTCCAGCTCCACTCCTCGTGACTACACCGTTCCCCCGGGATCTTCTCATTGCTACACATGTATTCTGTTTTACTCTGGCTCACCTTTGTTCTTCTCTAAATCACAAGTTCTCATCTACCTGCTCCCTGGTCTCACCGCAGATCATCAGCAAACATTATATTCCACGGAGCTTCCTGTCCCACCTCATCCGTCAGTCTACCCATGACCATCCCATTTTCAACAACAACTCCTTTGTCACTCCCACTGCACATACATGTCCTTAACTCCTCTGACATCCTTGTCTTCCTTATCCAGACTTTCTCAAAATCGCCAGATAAACAAGTACCATATTTTCTCGCATATAAGCCGCCTCCGCGTACAAGCCGTACCCTTAAAATGGCCTTAAAATCGTTGAATTTGACAATTTCTCTCGTATAAGATGCCCCCCGATTCACAATTTTCACCTCTATATTTATGGTTTTAATAGGGAGTACAAATGTGTTTCGTTGAAGGGAAAATCTTAAGAAAAATCATCGCACGTGGTATAACATTCTGAAAGTAGACAAATTAAAAAAGGAAGTCACGTGAGCAGTACAACCGGGAAGTGTTTCCGTAGCGGTCTGGTTTGTCATCCCTAGGTAAGATGGCGGCGCCCTGAGCGAGCAATGGCAGGCACAAGTAAGTCATGTTTTATGCAAGATAAGGTTTTTTTTCTTGAATTTTATTCATAGACCTCAAAATAAATTTTGTTAAACCTAAAGTAGACATATTCAAAAAGGAAGTCAGGTGAGCAGTACAACCAGGAAGTGTGTCCGTACCGATCATTCTTTCTTATATGTCATTTATAGACCTTAAAATAAATTTCGTTAAACCTTTTATCCATTTATCTTTTCTCTATTTTGAAATAAATGACCTTATCGGCCACACGGTCTTGGCTAAGTGCGTTTCGTGCATGTCAAGTCTAATTTGTGCGCATATAAGCCGTACCCTTGATTCAATCATCATTTTTTAGCGACAATTACGCCGTCTATGCGGGAAAACATGGTACTTGTAAGCGAGCAGGGTGAGGAAAAACTAGAGCATACGTAAGGGAAGTCGTTTCCGTCCCACTCGTTTGAACTGTCCTCCTCGCGAGCGGACATTTTTCCGACAGCGAGCCCAGGTGCGCCGACAGAAGCGCTCACCCTTGTTCCTGTTCCGCCTCGTCAGATACGCCGTCAAGGCGCTGATCGGTCGCGGCAGCTTCAGCCGGGTGGTGCGCGCCGAGCACCGGGCCAGCCGCCGGCCTTTCGCCATCAAGGTGACGGAGGTAGACGCACCGCAAGCCCGGGAGGTGTGCGCGGCGGAGATGGCGGCGCTGAGAAGGGTCAACCACCCCAACGTCGTGCGGCTGGTGGAGGTGTTCCACTGTCCCAGGAGGATCTACCTGGTTCTGGAGCTGGCCACGGGCGGGGAGCTTCTGGAACGGGTGGTCAGCAGAGGGCGCTACACGGAGCGGGACGCCGCCGGGGCCCTGCGAATGCTCCTGGCCGGTGTGGGGTACCTTCACTCGCTGGGGATCACACACAGAGATTTAAAACCGGAGAATCTTCTCTACTACCACCCCGGCGCGGACTCCCGCCTACTGGTGACCGACTTTGGGCTGGCGACCTTCGCCGTCGCGGAGACGCCGGGTAGAAGTCGGAGTAAGTATGAGCTTGATGGGATGGACTTGACTAAGAGCAAGCCTTGGCGCTAATGTTTTGTCGTAATTCATCGCACAGGTGCCCAAAGCGGAGACGTCACCGGAACTATCAGCGCCTGTTCTTCACAGACCATGTGCGGAACCCCGGAGTACATGGCTCCAGAAGTAGTCCTGAGGAAACCCTACACCTGCGCCGTGGATATGTGGGCCATAGGGGTGATCGCCTACATCCTGCTCAGCGGATCCATGCCCTTCCAGGACGAGTCCAGGACCCGGTTGTTCGGGTCCATCGTCAGGGGGAAGTACAGCTTTCGTGCAAACGTAAGTACAAAGTCATTCAATCTAAGACTCGCGATGCTACTTTCTTTGCTTTGTGCCAATAATCGATATGACGTCTTAGATAAAAAATAATCTGTATACCCCAAGTGAGTGAAAATTAACTAGAAATCACAAAATTAAAGCACTGGCTTCAAGGCCATTGACGACCAAACCTAAAAAGATATTCTGGTCCTGACCAAAGAAAGCAAAAATCTGGACTGTTGTGAACACGGCCTCGAAATATTTTTGAGCCGCGCTTGCTCAGAGTCCCTAAAAATATTCCATGAATTCCTTTGGCTGCAGTTCTTCACACTCTTGCCTCCAGAGGAGTCCCTGAAGTGCGACCAATCCGTGACATTGCCACCCACTTCACATAGTCGGCTAAGGTGTCAAGGGAGCCTTTTTTGGGGGGCTCAGTCCTGAACCCAACTGAACAAAAGAATTGAGCCGCCAGTCATAGTGCCCCTAAAAGTGTTACCTATCCGTTGCTGTGACTCGCTTTGGCAGGGATCGGTCGCACCTAGGCCGGCAAAGCGTTAGAAAGCCTCCCAGCGCTTTACGGGTGTAGTTTCATAAAACTCACAGCGAGCATGTCGCGACAGAGGGAATGTGTGCGCGTGAAAAGCAGAACACGGATATGCTAAATTTAGTCCAATCTCTCGCAAGAAGGCAACAAAAGGGCAACGCGTGTTCTCTGAGAGCCGAGGTGGGGTATTTTTAACGACTCCTCGAGTTTGGGGTTGCGCTTCACGCCGTGTTTGGATCATTCGCCAGCCCCTAATCTGACATATTAGTCCGAAGCCTCGGAACGTTATCCCTGGTTTTTACGCTCATCCTCAAAGGCCCAGAGACCAACGTGTTGAATATTGGGGATTCGTGTTAAGATATTCACCCTTTTGCGTGTTGGTGGTTTTTTTGGGATGACTAGTTTAAAGCAAATCCCTCGAGATCATATTTTGAGGGTCTTGGTCTTGTTTGGGATTGCCCAACACAAGTCCATCAACTCTTTGGCTGCCACTTGTTTCGATAGATGTCCAATCCATTTGAAGCAGGAGGGTACTTTGGATAAGAGTAGACATCTACTAGTGATAACATCTTTGGTAGGAGGATTTGTTTTCTGATGTCCATCGGTGCCCAATAAAAACTGGGAGAGTTCGAAGGCCTCACTTTCGGGTCTCTTCATGAAATAATTTATTTTTTACGGCGCTTTAATCATACAGGATTGCTCTTATGACGCAAGTGTTAATATACAAAGCATAGCATAATTAGATTAGATTAGATAACTTTATTCATCCCGTATTCGGGAAATTTCACTGTCAGTAGCAAGAGGGTGAGAATACAGACACAGACGCAGGAAAAGACATTTTAGACATAAATAAATAGGTAATAAATAAGTTAATAAATAAATAAGCACGTGAGCGTGTAAACATACGTGTAAACAAACTCTGACGTAAACACGAAAGAAACTCTATCCGTTATCTTCACAACAAATGAGGGTACCTCGAATGAGACCAGTGTTAACTCAAATTGTCCTTGTCTTACTCATGTTCTCATTGGCCACAAAGCGGGAGAGGCGGGGGGTTTACCTTTGTCTGCATGTTCTTAAAAACAGTCGGCAACCTTAAAACCAATTCCTGCCGGCTTCCGATAGCCTATCTAGCGTCGCCCCACCGGTGCGCCCGTTCTGGTAGTTCACCAGTAAACTCAAGGTGACTCCGCTGACAGTCTTCCCGAAACCTCAACCCTACAACCCCCCATCCACCCTCCCCCTCGTTCCGACCCCCTCGCAGCATCGCTAACACGCGAGAACACATTTGTCCTCGCTCTCGGTCCTGCGAGGTGGAAGCACCACTTGCCCGGAGGCTTGCGCCGCAGTGTCACACTGATGTGTTTACCCAGCAGTGCGCGGGGGGGGGAGGGTGGCAAGCGGAGGAGTCGGCCGGCGGTGGATTGCACGGGGGGGTTTGTCAGGGGCACGGAGGCGCGCTCAGTCTAAATTGTTGCTATCCTGCGGAAGTTGCCACGATGCTAATTGTTACCACCCGATTGGCCTTTTTGCATTGGTCCTCCGCATTAGCGAAACGTTCGATTTGCTTTGACTTCATGCGAGTTCAACGGGGAGGGTTCTGAATTGTTTACAAGGCGGACTCATACCTGTCAGCTGGACTCCGAGATAAGGGGGTGCAAAAAAAGTGCTTTTCCGCAGCAGGGCGGGGGCGCTTTTAGCACCTTTTCGCTCGGTGTGCGCGTGACAGATGTTAGCTAAATAATTTGCTCCCGAAAGATTCTCCCCGACTGCATTGTGCCGCACGTGGTGGTCCCGGTGACCCAAAAGAAACATCTGCAAGAAGATATAAATAAATATAAGGAGGCAGGTGAGGCCAGCCTGCCCCCTAGAGGCCACAGAGGGAACAGGCGTCTGGCGCCAAGGTAAAGATTGTACATGACAGCACAATCTCTCCTACATCCGTGTATTGATGTTTACATTAGAGAACTTTAGCTGCGAGCCAATGAGCACAAGCGGATTTTTTTTCTTTCTCTTTCCAATGCGGGAGATTAGGGTGGACGAGGGTGTTGGAGTGGGCGCCAAAATTCGTCGTTAGTATTCTATTACGTGTCCAATTTGGACATGTAAAATCAAATTATTGGACGTTGTCACATGCAATAAAATTATTCTTTAAATCTCCATAGTCACTTGGAATGATACTATAATGACAATAAAAGCATTCAATTTGATTAATATTGCAATGATGCTATTTTGAAAGAAATACAATGATTTTTATCTTCAAAGTATGTGTGTATGTATATATATATGTATATATGTGTATATATGTATGTATATATATGTATATATGTGGGTATATGTGTATATATGTGTATATATGTGTATATGTGTGTATATATGTGTGTATATATGTGTGTATATGTGTGTGTATATGTGTGTATATATGTGTATATATGTGTATATATATGTGTATATATGTGTATATGTGTATATATGTGTATATATATGTGTATATATATGTGTATATATGTGTATATATGTGTGTATATATGTGTATATGTGTGTGTATGTATATGTGTATATATATGTATATATATGTATATATATATATATGTGTGTATATATATGTGCATATATATGCGTATATATGTATATATATATATATATATATATATATATATATATATATATATATATATATATATATATATGTGTGTGTGTGTATATCTATGTGTGTATATGTATGTATGTATGTATATATATATATGTATGTATATATATATGTATATGTATGTATATATATATGTGTTTATATATGTGTCTTTCACAGTCAATGGTAGCCGATCAAATATTGACATTTAAAAAAACAATCTACTCCCAGCAAACCGCATCCCAGTAATTGAACTCTTTAATCTAATTGTTGCCATGGCGTCCTGCTCAGGTCGGAATGGAGCACAATTGGGGGCGGAGCTCTTTATTTCCCGCTTTAGGAAGCTGTATCGCTTAATGAAGCAGACCCTGAAAGACCCCCCCCACGCCTACATGTTTTATCTTGGCCACTTCCCCACGTTGATGTATCGCTCCTTTTCTTGTGGCGCTCTCCTCACACAATAAAGCCTTTGTTTATTTTAACGCAGGCGATAACCTCGGCGGCTGCAGGTGGCCGCCCAAACGACAACGCCGCTCTTTGTCGGCTCTCCGGAAACTTCCGCCTTTGCTGGTTTGGACGAATGACATTCCTTTTTCATGGGAAAAAAAAGACATCCGTCTCGTCCGCGGAATTTTTGATCGATGCCGGCTCGGAGCAGCAAAGGTCGCCGCTTTCCTCGGGCGGCAGGGGGAAAAAATGGATCGTGAATTATTTAACAGCGAATTAGAAGAAAAATCGTCTTTATTGCCAGAAATATGAATATTTATCGCGGCCGTCTTTGTTTCGGTGGGCAACTCATCGCCATTTGTGGTTCATAGATTTGAATTTTTTTAATTGTGCTCAACGTCTAAGCAATAAAATGTAATGTATCGTTTTTTTGATAAAACATCGGAAGTGGGAACGGATACCTAGCTAGCGAAATCGTGAACAGGAGGATAAGAAAAGATGTACCTGAGCGACACTTCTTTGGACTCCCAATCCAACCCTCGGCATCGATATCGGCATCCGATACGACTATTTTGGGAATATCGGATCCGTTAGTTTTGGTGCTTTTTGGTGTTGCTCCAAACTTCGTTTTGAAACGAAAGAACGTAACTGACAATCGTGTAAAATTTGGAACCCTTGTCGACTTGAATATAAACGATGGGATTCATCTTTTACTGCTTACATTATATTTTGCAATCTTTTTACTGGTGTATAAATACGGGTATCGGTGTCGGCAAAACATATCTTCGGATAAACAGATTGTTTTTTTTCCCGCAGCCCTGGCCTTCCGTATCCAAGCCCGCCAAGGACTTTGTCTCTGCTCTGCTAGAACTGGACCCGAGCCGTCGTCCCGGTGCCGAGCGAGCCTCGCGTCACCTGTGGATCGCCTCCGCCGACGGCTCCTCGGCGAGAAATCTCCACCGTTCCGTTTCCCGAAACCTGCGCCGAAGGACCCCCCGGACAAAGTCGGCGTCAGACCGTCCGCCATCAGGGCAACCCGGCAGAAGGTCGGATTTAGGTTAGAACTTTATTTCATCCCGTATTCGGGAAATTTCTTGGTTGCAGTAGCACGACAGACACACAAGACATTGTAGACCTAGATAAAAAAAACTGGAGCCACACACTGGATGTCCACAAGGTGGGGACCTTCTGCAGACTGAGCCTGAGTCCCCGCACAGCCCCTCAGATTTGTCCTAGGTGCCGTTTTTTTACTGACTTTCGCAGTAGAGCTCATTTGCTAACGGCTAAGCGACAATAATTGGCGATGCTTAATTATGTTTAGTGGCTAGCTCGAGGTCACGTTTGTCCTTCCATCAAGAATGATCGGAGTCTTGATGAAAGCCGATCGTTTCGCGACCTGTTCCGCTGAACCCGATTAATTTTCCTTGAGGGGAATCGAATGACGCCCTTTTGGGGGGCGGGGTTAATTTAAATAAATATCAGTTTTTTTGGTCTTTTGTGCAAAACCATTTTTGTTTACTGTCTCCCGCAATATTTGGCAGGCCACATTCATTTGTTTTTATTCGGGCAGCAGAAAATAATCCCGCCCAACGACTGATAAAGGCAGAATGGAGTCGCGGGTAATCTCGGAAAGTGACGAGGGAGGGGGTTAGCTTTTCCTTTTGATGATGCTAATTTCATTTCTGGGGCCGTTATTATCTTTTGGAGAGCGTCGCCTGTTGTGAGTCACACATTCGGCGCAGCTGCAGTGGGGGTTGTCAAGTGGCCGGACCCTCTACATATGAGCCTCCGGGGTCCGAAAAAGCAAACGCAAGTGATTTGAGATGTGAGCTCCAGTCAGGGAAAAACAACAACGAGCTAGCAGACTTATTTGACGTCGGTCTTGTTTCGGCAGACAAAACATTTTTCTTTCTAGGTTTAATCATTCTTTAGTAATCAGAAGTAGTCATTTAAATTCGGGTCCTTCCCCAAAAACAACGTAATTTGTCACTTCATGTTTGTTTTTAAGAAAGTGTTCATTTCATTTGAATCATTTTAGCGGCCACCCACAAATGGAAAAGTGATGCTCTGAGGGAAATTATTCCAAAATGTATTGGGTTTTGATTTTTTTTTTCTTATTGGGGCAATGTTAGATTAGATTAGATAACTTTATTCATCCCCTATTCGGGAAATTTCATTGTCAGTAGCAAGAGGGTGAGAATACAGACACAGAAAAATACATTTTAGACATAAATAGATAGGTAATAAATAAGCTAATAAATAATAAATTTATAAATAATAGGGAGTATAATCTTTATTTAATACATAATAATAAAATGTAAACTTTATGTATATGTCTGCATATGTGTATATGTATTATACGTATTTCCACAGATAGATATAGAGATATAGATCCAAAATAGGCCAGTTTTGAATTCCTAAAGATTGTAAAAATGTCTCCCTTCAAAATAAACAACCATTAGCCAAGCTTGCGCTGCAGGCTTGCTGGCTCCTGCACTGCTAATATTTACTCTGCAAAGAGTAAAAAGAAAAAAGAAGGCGCTTCTTTGCATGGCCAACATGTCCTCCAAACTCATTTAACCGGCTGGCGTTGGATCAATACGCTTTAATGTAGGTTACAGTCCCGAACGGGCCTCGGAAAATTAAGGAAGCAGAGCAAACATGGCCAGCTTCAATATCTTTATACATTCAGGCCTATGTTCACAGAAGAGCAACTTCACTCTGGCTCCCATTGACGGCAAACAATGTCTAATCCATTTTCACTCGTAGTGTTAACCCATTTAATGTTGTGTTGCGTTCTGTTTCTCCTGGGTGTTTTTTTTCTATAGTTAGATTAGACAAACCTGTCTACTTCTCTAACATTTTCTTGGTCCTTTGAGCCGGATCGCAACACATTTGCACGACGCCAGCCAATGAAAACAATCCCTCTTGTAGGGTAAGTTGTGGTAAGTTCTCTCCAAAACAAAACGACCATGTTTCTCCTGAGTGCTTTTTCTATAGTTAAATTAGACAAGTTAGGCCAGAGGTGGGCAAACCGGTCCCCGAGGGCCACTGTGGGTGCAGGTTTTTGCTCCAACCAACCCCACACAGACTGTTCAACCAATGAGGTTTCAGCTGAAACAAGAAGCGCCTGACTGCAATCCACTGATTGCGCTTCTATGATACCAGATTGTTGGGAAGGTTTCCTCTTATAGATTGGAATGAAAACCTGCATCCACTGCGGCCCTTTCTGGAATAGTTTGCCCAACCCTGAGTTAGACATAAATAACCCTGTTTTCTCCTGTAACATTTATTTGGTCCTTCGAGCCGGATCACAACACATCTGGACAACGCCAGCCAGTGAAAACATTCCCTCCTGTTGTGTGTGGCCGTGGTGAGTCCTCTACAAAACTAAAGGGGCATGATTCTCCCGAGTGCTTTTTCTACAGTCAGATTAGAGGAGTTAGGCAAAATCAACCTGTCTTCTCTAACATTTTCTTGGTCCTTCGAGCCAGATCGCAACACATCTGGACAACGCCAGCCGGTGAAAACATTCCCTCCTGTTGTGTGTGGCCGTGGTGAGTCCTCTACAAAACTAACGACCATGCTTCTCCTGAGTGCTTTTTCTATAGTTAGATTAGACAAGTCAGGCATGAATCAACCTGTCTTCTCCTCTAACATTTTTTGGTCCTTTGACCCAGATCACAACACATCTGGACAACGCCAGCCAGTGAAAACATTCCCTCCTGTTGTGTGTGGCCGTGGTGAGTCCTCTACAAAACTAAAAGGCCATGCTTCTCCCGAGTGCTTTTTCTACAGTCAGATTAGAGGAGTTAGGCAAAAATCAACCTGTCTTCTCTTCTAACATTTTTTGGTCCTTTGAGCCAGATCACAACACATCTGGACAACGCCAGCCAGTGAAAACATTCCCTCCTGTTGTGTGTGGCCGTGGTGAGTCCTCCACAAAACTAAAGGGGCATGATTCTCCCAAGTGCTTTTTCTAGTCAGATTAGAGGAGTTAGGCAAAATCAACCTGTCTTTAACATTTTCTTGGTCCTTCGAGCCGGATCACAACACATCTGGACAACGCCAGCCAGTGAAAACATTCCCTCCTGTTGTGTGTGGCCGTGGTGAGTCCTCTACAAAACTAAAGGGCCATGCTTCTCCCGAGTGCTTTTTCTATAGTCAGATTAGAGGAGTTAGGTGAAAATCAACCCGTCTTCTCCAACATTTGTTTGGTCCTTCGAGCCGGATCGCAACACATCTGGACACCGCCAGCCAGCGAAAACAATCCCTCCTGTTGTGTGTGGCCGTGGTGAGTCCTCTACAAAACAAAACGACCTTGCTTCTGAGTGTTTCTCTATAATTAGGTTAGACGACTGAGGCAAAAATCAACCTGTTTTCTCCTCTAACATTTTGCTGGCCCTTCCAGCCGGATCGCAACACATCTGGATGACGCCAGCCAGCAAAAACAATCACTCTTAAAGTGCGTGGCCGTGGTGACTTTTCTTCACAGCAGGTCAAACTAATCGAAGGTGACTCTTCTGGCTTGTCTGTGTCCAAAAGATTGACACGATTACAAACCAGCAGTGACCACAGAGAGAAGTAGAAGTTATTTTGTTGTGAATGAATGCGCACGCTTGGAGTGAAACGGCATAAATGTTAAATGTGTGGAAATGACTCCGACAGTTATCTCCCTTTTTCCCCTCATTTTAGAGTTTCCTTTTTTTTGACGGTGTTTTGTCGCAGAGGCGTCGAGTTGAGTATCGCCTCATTGAGGATGCGACGTGAGTCAAGTGTCTCATTACTCTTCCGTGGCAGGTGTTGTCATTGAGACCGTCGGCGGCGTCCCGCCTGTTGTCGTCGACGCTCCAAAAAATTCCCGCTGTCATTTCTTCGAGATCCTCCCGCTGCTGGCTAGCGATGCGAATGCAATGTTTTTTTTTTCAATTAAAAAATGTAGTGGCTTTCTAGGGACAAAAGTGTTGGGACACACCTCTTCACCAATGGTAAGTTTTAGTCCTTTTTGTCTTTACAACATCAATCCTCCTTGAAGAAATTGAGTTTTGAAAGAACATATACATTTTTGCAGTGTCTTCTGATGCTTTGATTCTTCATACATAAGGGGGCTGGTGTCAAAGCCGCGCACCGGGGGCCAGATCCGGGTCGCCAAAGTAAAGCAGGCATGTTTTATGATCAAATTCAGATGGAAAAAATGCTTTATTGAGAACATTTACTGCGAGAGAAAAAACTAAATCCGTTTTTTGTGCCGTATCAGTAATTTTTCAACACTAGTATTATTATTTTATAACAGGAGGGGGCGGCGAATCCTCATCCATTCCAGTTCCAATGGATTGGTTGTCTACTCGAGATAAACTCTTTGAAATTTACAGCAGACTAATTCATAATCCAATTGATCAGAAATCAAGGACTAACATTAGACATTTAGGTAACAGTAAAATAGCCTGTTAATGTAAGATATGAAGTTTTTTTTAATTATTAGAGCCTATAAAAGTAACATAATAAGATGTTGGCGGTCAGAGTGAAAAAAATAGATAACAAAAGTCCCAAACTCAGCTAGACTGTGAAAAGTGCGCGACTTAAAGTTCGGAAAAGTCGGTAATTTTTTGAATTTCTTTTATTCCTTCAAAGTGAAGCCGGCATGTCCTTCATAGTTGAGGTCCTCTAGTCCCTCCCCTTCCCGGACGGGTTAACGGTCCTGTTGACCTCCGCTCTTGTGGTGGGATGCTGAACGAGGAGGAGGAAGATGAAGAGGAAGATGATCTGTTATGTGTTAAGACGCCGAGGAGTTTTCGCCATGTGTGGTAAATGACACGAGGAGGCGAACATTAACAGAGATTGGCGCTCTAATTGGGCGAAATGATTTTCCCTGCTGACATTACAGCTGCGTGTGTGTGTGTGTGTGTGTGTGTGGGTATGTTAACTCTTTCAGTGCCTTTGAGGATGACAGACGTCCAAATATGTTCTCTCTTCATCCTTTGGGTAGGAATTTTTATGAGCTTGTCACGGCACATGAACGTTCTTTTAATCGGCGCTTTCAGGATCTGGTGTTATGATGTCTGTTTTTAGGTATTGTTTGTGTTAAAGTGTGCGTATCGAGAGGGCTCAAGGCCGCACTTCGACAAGACCTGAGGACACTCCTCGGCAGCCCGGCTCGCCTCCTTCTGACCGGTCGCCATGGAAACGGCGCGGCGAAGGTAAAGTGGCTAAATGGCAGCGGTTTAATCAACGGGCCTCATTTCGGGGTTCTCGGTGGGAGGCGGGGCGGGATATGTTGGCGAGATTTAAGAGAGGTAAGTCAAAGGCTTTGTGCTAAAGTGTTACGTTGAAGTGATGGCAGGAGATTTGGGCTTTGGTAAAAGGAGGGTTTTGTCATATTTTGGTGTCGGGAAACTTTGTCGAGGTCAGAGGAGGAGTTTCATTTGGAACAAAATAGGTTTACCACCATTTTGTTTCATAATGTCTTAAAACTACTTTTTTTGTTGAGGAGCTTTAGTCGAAATCAGTGCTTTCATTTTTTTTCTCTATCATTTTCTCATGGCTGGGCGTGACACTGTCGTTGCCATGGAAACAGCCTGCCGGCCTCCTCGGGCTAAGACCCGAACGTAAAGAACTCGAAGCCGAATAAAAGCGGCAGACGAGTCGCGAGAGGGACTCACCGAAGGAATGCACAAATTCGGATCACATTGGGCCTTCCCGGCATGTGATAGGTCGCAGTGGGCCTTGTTTGGCCAGGGTGCCGCATGAGTGTCAAAGTGTGGCTACGCCCCTTTTGATCTCTATATCCAACCCCCCCTCCAACGTTCTCCCTTGGCTTCATGCTAAACACGTCCGAATCGAACTGCGAGTGGCACAAACGACTCCCAGTTTGCAGTCCGTAAACGGGTCTCCACTACCTCCTAGAGGACGCAACTGGAAGTAGCCAATGCTCTCCATCGGAAAAAAAAATGAAACTGCTTTTTGTTCATGCACCTGATAATTCATAAAACTGTTGCGTTAAATTGCAGTTTTGCAGCAGCACTTTTAATGGAGACTGACCACGCAAACTTACTTTCTTCTGCATTATAGATGATAATGGGCAATGCAGCCACTGCTAAGTAAACATATAAAACACTTAGAATAACATTAAGCTACATGAGCACTATAAGTAATGTAATTATTGTTTGTTTCTCATTGTCGAAAGTGGCTCTTGGTGACCTTGCAGAGAGTTATCAGGAAAGTAAAATCTTATTCCATGCCACTGACCACAATAGAGATCCAAATTATTTTAATTGGGAGGACTTGCTGTATACATGCTCAATTTTCAGTCCCATTGGTGGTGCTAAATGGCTAAAATTCACCTTTTGTTGAGTTACTGAGTCATACACAAATAAAATAAGGTAGTGGAAGCCATAATTATGGCAAAAACCTTAACTACTACTACCACCACAACACACCACCACCACTACCACTACCACTCTTACTACCACCACCACCACTACCACTCTTACCACTACCACTCTTACCACCACCACCATCACCACCACTCTTACCACCACTACCACTCTTACCACCACCACTCTTACCACTACCACTTTTACCCCCAACTACCACTCTTAACACCACCACTCTTACCAGCACCACTACCACTCTTACCACTACCACCACTACTCTTACCACAACCACCACCACTACCACTACCACCACCACCAGTCGCACCACCAGTCGCACCACCAGTCGCACCACCAGTCGCACCACCAGTCGCACCACCAGTCGCACCACCAGTCGCACCACCAGTCGCACCACCAGTCGCACCACCACCACCACCACCAATCTCACCACCACCAGTCTCACCTCCACCAGTCTCACCTCCACCAATCTCACCACCACCACTAGTCTTACCACCACCCCCAGTCTTACCACCACCCCCAGTCTTACCACCACCCCCAGTCTTACCACCACCCCCAGTCTTACCACCACCACCACCACCCCCAGTCTTACCATCACCCCCAGTCTTACCACCACCCCCACCACCCCCAGTCTTACCACCACCACCACCAGTCTTACCACCACCCCCATCACCCCCAGTCTTACCACCACCACCCTCCTTCAGATAGAGTAAATTCATAGACATCACAGAACATGCAGAACTAGATGTGAAATATGTGCTGTGCTTAACAGGGTGCCCATTATCATTTTTCGGCCATTTTGTGTCAGGGCAATTCGTGAAGGAATCAATGGAATGTCATTTGGAAATATAGTAATTTACTATTGCTATTTCAAAATTCCTTGTTATTAATTAAAGTCAGAGATTAACTGCATGAAAGCAATTATGTTTGATTCCCAACATCCTGGAAGTGATAAACACAGTACATAAGTTTTTTTAAAACCAAACAATTTATAAAAACATTCAAGACTTCAACAAAATAATAGTTAATATTTTAGTGGATAAAATAATTTTACTGTCTGCCAAAACAATTCTGTAAAGATGGCCGCCAGTGGAAAGGTCGCCGAATCGGTCTTTCCGTATCTAGTTGTATATATGTGCTATCTATTGAGTACATTTCCTCATTCTTCTGCTCCTAGATGGGCGGGGGGAATGAACCTATAAGCTCTCACTGTCGGGCTTCTCCCTCTCCTGATTGGTGACCAAATCTGCCAATCAACACGATGCCTGCAAAGTACCTCCTGCTGCTCTGTTTGGATGTTTGTCCAAGTAAGCTCCGAAAGCAGTGGAACTTTGTCGAGAGGTTGTTAAATTCCTTATTTTTCTCTCTTGCCACCAGAGTCTCGTTGTCACCTATTTATGCTTTGACATTTTCTGGAGAATTATATATCCAACCAAGATTGTTTTTCCCCTTTTCGAGGCGACCTGAGGGGGAGCTAACAACTGTTATCCTTGAGCTAGCACTATGTCAAACACAATGAGAGCTGTCATCTTCCTCCTCCAGTACGGGGACTCCGCTTCGGGAGAAGGTAGGTTGGCATGCCGACCCCGCGTGGTCTCGGTGTGGGAACCGGGGAAAGGGACTATATTTGGAGGGCAAGTTATTAGCGAGTTGGTAAAGTATTGATAATGGCGGAGGCTCTGGGTTGTTAAAGAGGCGGCTCGGCCTAGTGTAAACACAGCTGCGACCGACAAGAAGCCCCTCAAATACCCTTATTCGAGCAGAAATGTGGGGGAAATATGAATGTGGAAAAGTGTTTGTGGCGTCTATTTAGACGGCGAAGCAGTCGCATGCAAATGACGTCAAATAGCGAGTCAGTGTAAATATAAATATGCCACATTAAGATGTATTTATTTGCTCTTCAGGCTGCAACGGACTTGGGACAAGTGTAATTTTACTTCCAAATGGATGATATCCTTCCAATCTCACCGTGGGAGCCTATGGAATGCCATCGAAATGATCACAGGTTATATATAATTTCATATTTATATATTCTTTGAGCATGCATATCATCTTGAACTAAACAGGCGCATGTTTTGATATGTTAGTTCTGTGAGGTGCACTTGTGTGGGTTTTATATATTTTGTAATTACAAGGTAGTGATTCAAAATGTTTGTAAACATCAGTTATTGCGGTCTTAACTTTATTGACAAAAGCAAGCACAAATATGGTGCTAAAATATAATTTACCATCTGCAAAGTGTGCAAAATAGTGTTAGGAAATATATTTGTATATTTAAAATGTTTTTGTAATATGACTATAATTATTTGACAAGCATGAGCAATTCATCGTCATTACAACTGATTTCTATAAATTAATTAATAATGGTGGAAGAATGTAGTGGGGGAAATGGGGAAAATGTGTTTATTTGGTCACGCGATTAAAATTCGGAGGATAACGTTAGTTCAAATAACTTTTGCAAATTAGTATTTTTAGTTGAAAAAAATATGAACAAAATGTCCTTTCGTTCCGCTCGAACCAACGTCGCCGTTTCCAATGTTTCCACCGCCGCCGCCTCTCGCTCTCCCCGGACCCCGCGGTTGTGTGGAGCGCGCACGCGTGCCAAACTGCGTGGGAATGGCTGTTCGGGTGCGATGGAGTGGGTTGGGCCGAGCACAGCGAGCCGAGCGCTACATGAGTTTGTAATGTCCGCCATGTTGGCCATGGCGCATTGAACCGGGGAGGGAGAGCGGAGCGCCGGAGGAAACGAGACCGACCTAGAGCCACCGAGACGCGGGCCCGCCCGGCTCTGCTCGCGCTGCCACGCACCCGACCGAGCCTAGCCCCCGATCGACCAGAGCGCCCCAGGACACCGAGCCCGATCCATCCATGAGAACTAGAGGCAGACTTCCTCGCAGATAGACCCCATTGATGCTGCATCTTTTTCATATCCAATTTAAAAGACAAAAAACAAAATGAGTAAATTGTCGTTTCGGGCGCGGGCGCTAGATGCTAGTAAGCCCCTGCCCGTCTTCCGCTGCGAGGATTTACCGGACCTGCACGAATATGCTTCGATCAACCGGGCGGTGCCGCAGATGCCGACCGGGATGGAAAAGGAGGAGGAATCGGTACGTTATTTTAGCCGCCCGCGCGCGTTCGCCGGTGCGTGTGTGTGGTTTTTCCCCCCCACCCGGCGGCGTTCAACCCCGCCGCTACGTTGCCTGCGCAGGCTCGGCTCAAAATGGCCACCGCGGCCGCTCTGGCCCGAACCGCACGACGACGACGGATTCTCGGCTAATCCGCCGCGTAGCCGCGCGGTTCCGGCAAGAGCGTCGCCGCGGCGTCGTTACGGGGATGACGGGCCGCCGGTTCGGGGCGTCGCGGCCGCTCGCTCGGCCTCAAAACGCGGGGAAGAACACAAAGAAGTCACGTGACGTGTAGCGCTTCCACCATTTTGTTGACTTTTCCACGGGCTGGCTCGGTGGTTCGCTAGGCCGCGGTGTACTTTCAGCGTCCCGGGGCCAGAGGGAGACGCTGAGCTCGTGCCGGCTTTTGACAACCGGCCTCGCCGCTCTTGACAGCTCCCCAGGCGGCCATGTGGATTACCTTTTTCGGCCTAGCCGGTGCTCGATTTTGCCCCATTTCGACACTTATTTCCCACATTGTCACTTTTCAACTATTGCTCAGTGGTTACATTTATATCTTCTCACATACCCCTAGTAATCTAAAATTAGTTTTTATTTACCTTAAGCTGTTTTTTTCCCTCCCACTGTCTAACAGGTGTTTTGAAAGTAACGGTTCACTCACCTCATTAACTTTTGAGTTTTAATTTTTCATTGAGTACTTAAATATTATTGCACGGCGATAAAATTTGGGACTACATTTGGAGCCATCTAGTTGCACTTTAGTGGTTTTAGCCATAGTTATTTTCAATAATAATAATAATAACTAGTGCTACTGAAAAATCTTGACTAGCAACAAGAACATTTTTAATGAGCAGTAAATAGAATAAAAATGACCCAATCTAAAATCTTTATTGATAAATTAAACATTTTCATCCTATTCAGGCAAAATAATAGACACTCAGCATGTTAATTTCACGTATGGATAGGCAAATATTCTTTTCCCTAATATACTACGGGAGGTGGTTTCCACTCTCATTTGTCGGCCCATCTGAATAAAATTCGTTTTTCTCCGTAGGGATTTATTTTTATTAGTCTGCGCTTATTTTTTTGATTGATTTTTTTGGGAGGGGGTCCCGGAGCTCATCTGTGAGTCTGAGCAGCAGACACAAACGTCATGAAAACACAGACGGTACCCCGCCAAGTCAGCAAAAATGCGGCCCCCCCTCCTGCGTCAGCCCCCCACAACCCCCCGCCACCACCACCTCGAGCAGCATTACATAACCGAGTGACAAAAGAGATAAAGAGGAACGTTTTACTACGAGCAGCGTGGCTTAGCTCCATGACCTACATCCTCTGTGGGGTCACTAGAGCACGGGGGAGGAGGGGGGTGCTTGACCACAGAAGAACACGTGCTGGCGTCCATCGACCCCTCGATTCCTGTATTGATTTATTTACTTTTTTTTTTGCTGCCGTTAAAGGCTCATCGTTTGAAGAATTTAATTGGCGTTCATTTATTTAGTGGTTGGGGGTTTAAGGGGAGGGATTAGTAGGTTATTTAGTTTTTGCACCCGTCAAGGGCAAATGTTGAAAACAAGGAAATGCAATTATAACGTGGAGAGTATCGACTTTGAATATGAAGGAAGATTCCAGCGGGTCAATGCAACCTTGATTTTTGATTGGCTTCGCAGCTAGCCACAATCAGAAAGGACTTTTCTGAAAACACCTGCTGGAGGCCGCGCTTCAGTTGCCGTGGCAACGCTTTTTCTCTTTATTGGAGGAATTTTCCGTTGCTTTGGAACGCTTAATTGCAGGAACGTGCAGGGTTTTGAAAAATGGGTTTTTTTTTCAGCTCCGTGGCCCTGTAGGAAGCATGTGCTAGAACATTTTGTTCCATGTCAATATTTGCGTTTTATATGGTTGTTTGTCAATGTTTTTGATCAATTTTATATTTTTTAGAAAGCGTATTTTGTTAAAATGTGATTTTTTTAATGTCCACTGCCACCCTTCTATTTCAAATGAATTGGAAAGCTAACGTGTCACTGTCAATAGTAATCAGTTAAAGATCTTGTTAAAACATGCTAACCCCCTTAGCTAGCTATTGCCTCAGATGGAACCGCATTGGCGTTTCTCGGTTTTTCACTTTCCCGTCAATTTTACATTTTTACACCGCGGCTATTTTGTTAAAATGCAATTTTTAAATGTACACTGCCACCCTCTCATTTCAAATGAATTGGAAAGCTAACAGTGACACCCTAACGTGTCGCTGTCAATGGTAATCTGTTAAAGATCTTGTTAAAACGTGCTAACGCTCTTAGCTAGCTATTGCCTCGGATGGAACCACATTGGCATTTCTCGGTTTTTCACTTTCCCGTCAATTTTACATTTTTACACCGCGGCTATTTTGTTAAAATGTGATTTTTAAATGTAAACTGCCACCCTCTCTTTCAAATGAATTGGAACGCTAACAGTGACATGCTAACGTGTCGCTGTCAATGGTAATCAGTTAAAGATCTTGTTAAAACATGCTAACCCCCTTAGCTAGCTATTGCCTCGGATGGAACCACATTGGCGTTTCTCGGTTTTTCGCTTTCTCGCACGTCATCGGAACGCTGACCCAATTTCTGGAAGCCGTCTGCATATTATAAGTTTCACATGGTGTGGAAACGAGTGGGAGGAAGCTCCGCTAACTTCATTGCAAGAACAAACCGTGACTGCCGAGACCATCTGTTGCGTCTCCATCCAACCATTGGGACAGAAATGCTTCAATTGAAAACATTTTTTTCACAACTGGCGTCATTGTTTAAACCACATCGAATCCTCGTACACGCCGATCTAGGTTACGTAACGCGCTTTTCAAATAGAACGAGTCGACTCCTTTTGTCAGTCGTCGCTACTCCGCCACTGGCTTCGTTTACAGTCTTACGTGGATGTTATTGTTCTGGAATCATTTACATAATGCCCCCAACTTGTCAATTCCGAGGCACCCCCGTTTGTTTTTCAGCGAATGAATTCCGAGCGTGCTGAACCGTAAAATCGGTTAATTGGAAATTCGCCCCGCACTCCAAAGAAGAAACACGCTGACTGCCTGTTTCTCTGCAGAGTTCATTTCGAAACACAATTGGATTATTTTGCACCTCCCGCAGAGGAAGTTCATCTCCGTGATAAACTAAAACGCGGTCGTGGCGTGACACAAGCGTTGTGGCGAGGCCGTAACGTCTGTCTTTCTCGTTTGTCGACGCAGGAGCACCATCTCCAGAGGGCCATCTCGGCGCAGCAGGTCTACGGCGAGAAGCGAGACAACATGGTCATCCCCGTCCCCGAAGCAGAACGCAACATCACGCACTACGAGTCCCTCTACCCCGGGGAGTTCAAAATGCCAAAGCAGCTTATTCACATACAGCGTGAGTAGCCGACGCCGTCGGCGCGCGGGGGTGCGGGTTCGCCGCGCTGACCGTTTTCATCCCGACGCAGCTTTCGGTTTGGATACGGAGCAGCCGGACTACGACCTGGATTCGGGCGACGAGACGTTTGTGAATAAGCTAAAGAAGAAAATGGAAATTACAGCACTCCAGTTCGAGGAAATGATCGACCGGTTGGAAAAAGGCAGCGGGCAGCAGGTAAAGTTGACGTCCAGTGCAGAAGTGGGAGAGGCGGCCAATCAACGCTTGTTTATTTGCCGCCAATCAATGAAACGGTTTAGTGAATGAAAATCGCCATTTGTTGCTCATCTTTAATTCCCATTGATCACACCAGACACACTAAAATTTTTGACCAGAAAATCCACATTTTTGACCCCAAAAAATCTACATTTTTGACTCTAAAATCCACATTTTTGACCCCCCCAAAAATCTACAATTTTGACTCTAAAATCCACATTTTTGACCCCCAAAAAATTTACATTTTTGACCCCCCAAAAATCTACATTTTGACTCTAAAATCCACATTTTCCTCAAAAAATGAGAACTCTTTTTGGGCAAAGAAATCCAAAACTTTGACTTGGACAGGATGTCCTTAAGCAGGGGTGCTCATTTCGTACAGATAGATCACCAAAAAAACAAATGCAGTCATACCTCTACTTAGGAAATGAATTGGTTCCACAACTTTTTTCGTAACTTGAATATTTCGTAAGGAGGGAAGTACTTTATATGTAAATTCCGTCATTCATTCCATGGTCCTCAAAAAACTAGCAACTCAACCCTTTAAAAATGATCAGTGTCCCAATTTTGAATGAAAAATGCGAGAAACAGGCCAAAGTGAAAGGAAATTATAAGAAGATTATTAATTAAAATGAATAACAAGCATGCAAAAAACTTCTTCTATTCTTGCAGTAGTACAGTACAGTAAGAAATAAGCTAATGTTAGCACATAAACACATTCAATCACAGTCAATCAGGCCGCAATAATGTTACCAGGACAATTTCAAAATAAAATAACGGACACAGGAAATGCCTTTGCGTTCAGAGGGATTTCGTAACCTGAACATTTCGTACCTAGAGGCATTCGTAAGTAGAGGTACGACTGTAACGGAGTATGAGATGAAGCATATTTCAGTATGGCTACTTTTTGGGAAAGCCTACAAGTTGAGGGTCTTTGTTTGCAGTTTGTCAGTCTCCAGGAAGCCAAGCTTCTTCTCAAAGAGGACGACGACCTGATCAAGGAAGTCTTTGACTACTGGAGCCGCAAGAGGAAGATGTGCAAATTCGGCACATTTGTCTCCAACATCAAGCAGGAGAAGCGGGACGGATCCAGCACCAGCGACCCCTACGTGGCCTTTCGCAGACGGACGGAGAAGATGCAGACCAGGAAGGTAACGCAATCCGGGGACCACACAGACCCGGGGGGTTTTAAAATACGCCAACCAAGACGGACTTTTACTTTTCCCAGAACCGGAAGAACGACGAGGCCTCCTACGAGAAGATGTTGAAGCTTCGCAGGGACCTGAGCCGTGCCGTCACCATCCTGGAGATGATCAAGAGGAGGGAAAAGAGCAAGAGGGAAATGCTCCACCTCACGCTGGAAGTCGTGGAGAAGCGGTAAGCGGAAATGCCCGTTAAATTGGAGCTTTCTCTCCGACAAGCAACGATAAAATGGAGGCTCGGTGACTTTTTTTCGTACCCGTCCCGACCTCCAAACTTTCTTGCGAAACCAGCTGCCGGCAAATTGCCGCCTTCTCTGATTTGGAGTGACATTTCAATTTCCTCTAGTTTTTTTTTCTTCCTCCCCACTGCCCGTTATGTCGTTCTCACGTCGACACTTTTCCGTCTTGGATTTTCCCCGCCCGACAGGAACAGCATGCCCGACTTTGGCTGCGAGGTGATGGCGGAGGCGCTGGCTCAGCAGGCTCTCGTCAGACCCGTCTACACCATCCCCATCATTCCCAGTGCCAACCAGTACCGACACCAGGACCACTTGGACATGATGGACTACAAGAAGGTGAAAACAACGAAAAATAATCTCCCGACGATGAGGGCCGTTTTCGAAATGATACATTTTTTCGTCGTTTGCGGGTGAAATGACCAGCAGGAGAAGACGGAAGTGGTGCGAACCAAAAGGAAATATGAAAAGAAGCCCAAGATCCCAGCCGTGTCGGCAGCCC